>NW_028324301.1:15477500-15565000 GCF_058129835.1 Hydra viridissima | reverse complement strand
ACTTAAAGTGCTCTGATGCTAGAAGCTGGGTTACAGTTATAAAAAAAAATTGTTTTAACTGTGATTAAATTAATTCATTCAACACATTTGCACTCTCTATCAAAAAGTAACACTTCTACGATGCCGTTTAGCAATGAATCATTATTATTTTGCATCCTGACTTAGTGCAATACTGTTCAATGAAGTTAAAATTCAGCTTTTTTTTCAAATGGAATCATAAAAGAGAAAAAAGAATAAACATCTATAAAAGCTAATAAAAGTTTTTATAAGCTTGGTGATGTTTCTCATGCATTACAAAGCAGTTTTAAAATGCTAATATAGTTTTTATGCTTAAAAAACAAAAATACTTTCTACAAATTGTTTGTCTTACTGCTGAAATTGAAAATAACTTTTGGTCATTTTTGCATAAATACAAATTTTTAGTTTAGTTTTTTTGTTTAATTTTTAAATTAATTTTTTAGTTTAATTTTTTTGTATAAATATTACTTATCTACTCTAGATCGGATCTTTACAACAGCATTCAAAATATACTAAAATGTGAACGATATGGAGGTAAAATTCACTCAATAATAAATGCACAAAACATTTTGATGTCTATTGTTTTTACATATTTTAAATTTATATTCAGATGCTAGAAAATCAATAACAAGCCTTGATGTTTTAAAAAACAATATAGAGAAAAGGTAGTTTTTAATTTCTCTGCTTCTTAAGTTTTTTGCTGTTATTTTTCATTTTTTAAATTTATTTAACATATGCTCATATTTTTGAAGAGAAAATAGTCAAGAATCTAAAATTAATAAATGGAGAGAACTATTCCCCCTCATCCGTATGAACATTCGATCTGTAAGTTGTTTTTTTTTAATTTTATTTCAAATTTTCAAAATTCAATTTAAAAAAAGATTTGGATTAAGTTCAACTGATTAAATTCTTATTATTAGTGTAAGTTTAGAAAGATCCAATTAAAAAAAAAGATCTTTAATTAAACATACTTTTAAATAAAATAATTGATGTATAAATGTTAAGACTTTGGCAAAGTCTTCTGAGTTGTGACCGACTCAGGCCTCTTGAACCATTGGCATTTTTTTTCAGCATAGACTTTTGTTAGTGGTTGAAAGTACAAAAGATTTCTTATGAAAAAATGAAAAATTTCAATGACTTAAACTTTGGTTTATTTGGTACTCATTTTGATTTATTTCTTTGTTAAGACCATTAACACTAAATGAAAAATGAAAAAGTGTTGTTGAAAATATTTACAAAAATTAAAAATTTTTTTTTTTTCTTTTATAATGTACAAGGTATTATATCCAAGTTATTAACTTTATAATGATTTGTAATTTAATTATCTTTTATGCAGTGATTGGAAAAAATACAGAGTCACAGTTAAAGTTTTAAAAGGATTTAAGAATAGAGCTCGGATTCCAAATTAAAATACTGTCCTTTATTATTGTAATAAGTTCTCTGTTTGTTCCACAAAGTCACTCAGAGGTTGAAATAGATTGTCATTTAGTTAAAAATTAAATTGGTGATGATTTTTCAAGCACTGAGGCATGACCTTAGTAATGAGATCTAGATGTTTGGTGTCATCAGAAATACTCTATGCTATAGTAATAATTTTTTAATTTTTCTAGGCAACAGCATTGAGTGCCTTTTAAAAAAGGTCTTAATTCATCCAAAAAAGTATTTTTTGGTCAGCTTGCAAATATGTCAGTCTAACAAAACTTTGTGAATTTTAAATCAAAGTCATTGGAAACTATGAAATAAGCTTTGTGATTCCTTTTATAATATTGATATTTATCTTTATCTTTAATATAGCAGTAACATTTTTATATTAAATATAGAAATGATGATCAACAATATCTTAATGCATAAATTTTTCAGTGCTTTTTTTCAATGGAATGATTCTGTAAATGAATAAGTATGGTTGTTTAGGGTAAACTAGCTTTTGGTAATCGTTTATTGGAAACAACACTGTGGGTTCATTTCAATAAGGGTAGTGCAGCATACTCTATGCCAGATGTATGTATTCATTTTTAATTCTTTGTTTACTTTTTTCAATCATTGCTATTTTGTTTTAGTATTTTTAGTTAATGAAAAAATGGCTTTTTTGTGATTTAATTATAAAGATTTCATGATCTTTAGGCATTGTCCACTCTTGATTATTATACACATTTTTTTCAATGCAAATGTGATGATCTTCGTGTCCTTTTGTCAAAAAGTCCAGGTTATATAGGCGTGGCAACAGAGTAATGTTTATCTTTTTTTTTTTTTTTTTTTTTATATATTAAAAGAACATTCAGAAAATTTATTTACAAACTTAAAACTATCATTTTTCTTGGGTAAAAACTTTAGACCTCCTCGTTTCATGGGTCAAGGTTTTGTTGTGTTACAATCTGGACAAGCTAAAATATTATACTATCAAGATGAACCTGGTACGAAATAATTCAAAATTTCTTATGATTTAGATTAGTTTACTTTGAGCATTTTTGAGAGCTTTTTCTTTTGAAAAAATTCTCAATTTAAAGAAATTACGGTACTTTTTTCTGGCTATTTGGTGTTGTATATAATTTTTTATGATATCATATTATGTAGGTACTATAAGGTCAGATTATGTAGGTATTGTGATCAAATTTAAAAATGAAAAGTATTGGATGTTTATAAATGTGACATTTTTTTTTTTTTTAATATAAAACTATTTATTTAGGTTTGGTTCCAGATGAAGCTGTTCCTGATTCTGATCCAGAGTGGGGTTTAAATGTAGTATTTACAAAAAGTGCAAATATTACTTATGGACCATGGGTTGATAAACAGAGGTACATGTGTTTATTCAATTAATGTAAATATGTAAAAAATGGTTACTGTAAAACTGAATTGTTTGATATATTTACAAAAGTATTTTTCCAAGTTTAAGCTTTTAATATAAATTTCACTGACCAAGAATTTAAAACATACTTATTTTTAAAAATGTTTCACATAATTTTAAAACAATGCTCTCTAAATAACTTTCAAATTAAATTATTAATGGATTGATATCTTTTGCATTTGTTTCAATGTTTTTTTTATTTGTATTTTTTTATATTTTACAGAGATGCTCTCCAAAAGTTCTTCTTCCCAAATAGTTTTCAAGAACTTGCAGTAACTAAACCTCTGGAGTCTACGCAACAGCGATTACATACTGGGTTTGATGTTAAAGTTGACTTTGTTGACTCAACTACTCTTGATTTACTATTCTCCAAAAATGAGGTACCTCATTGAGTTAGGAACAAAAAGTTTTTTAAAATCTTAACTTTTACAAGTATGTTTATTAAAAACCTTTATATTTTTACTAGGAAACATCAGCTATTCATATATGCTGCAGTAGTCCTTCTTCGCTACACTACTATCAGCCATGGGTTGTTAATGAATATGGTTACACTTCAAACCTTATTGCAGTTCTACAAAAAATTGATATCACTACAAGCCTGCAGTTTCGAAAATTTCTTGAATGTGATCAAATTGAGGTTTGTATGTTTTCTGTATTATGAGAAATGTTTGCACTGTTTTAACAATTGTTTAGTAAATTGCTTCTAATCTAGGTTGCTATTAATATGATGGTCCCAAGAATGTGGAATCATTTTCAACATTGGTCATGTGAGCTATGTCTTGCAAAAACAACTTGTCACTTTGTTTATGATCATGAAAATTTTTTTAATGGTGTGTTTAATTAATGGTGTGTTTAGTTAATAATGTGTTTAGTTAAAAAGTTCTGATTATTTTAATTTGTAAATTATGGTTTTGGTTTAATTTTAACATTGCTCTACTTTGTAAATTAAACTTTGTAAATTATTTCAATTCATTTATCTTTTTTAAAGATCTTTTTACTGATTGGTCAAGCAGTGAGCCACCAGATATTGCTAAGTTTGCTCCGTTTGATTGGGTTTTCAATTTTAATTTGCGTGATTTTGAAATTATCTTAATGGTCAATGAACACAATTGGGTGGAATGTGCTAATCAAGATGAAAATAGTAAATCAGTGTATTTTAAATTTAAACAGATTTTCCTTCTTGTACTAAAATTATTTAAAAAAATACCAATGAAAATTATCGTTGATATTTAGTTAAAATTTTTTTTTTTTAATGTAAGGATTAGATAACTGTATTTTACTTGCACTTGCTACTTTTTACTTGCTAGTTTTTTTAAGAGACTTTGTAAACTGTATTTTACTACTTTGAATTTATGTCTAGTAATAATTATAGCTTTTTAAATTTACTTGTTTAGATGAGCTTGCTATATGTGGAGAGTCTCTTGACATAAATTTTACACTACCCAATACCTCCTTCTTACCTAACGTTACAGAAACAAACTTTTTTTTTCGGGCTGAGACTATTATGTTGCGTATGTTTGTGCCTGAATCAAATACATTACGAAGGAGTATCATGTCCCTTGCAAGAAACAGTGACAAATACATACCAAAAAATAGTGACAAATACATACCAAAAAACAGTGACAAGTACATACCAAAAAATAGTGACAAATACATACCAAAAAATAGTGACAAATGCATGCCAAAAAATAGTGACATACCAAAAAAGTTACCAAAAAGTAAAAGTTTTCATTCTGCTGCAGATTTTCTTGATGTTGAAGAAAATTTTGACGAAATTGATAATGGTGTAAATCTCGAAGATCAGTTAAGTCAAGGATGGAGACGAAGGACAAGAAATACAGCCTGGATTGATGTGTGGTCGACCCCAGTGTTTTTGCTAAACATTGATTACAAATATCATCCAACTCCAATAGAAAATGATACCATTAAGAATATTAATTTAAAGTGTGGACTCAAAACTGGGTGTGACAAAAATCCTGAAGATTTGGTTCATGATGTTCTAACTATAACATTAGAAGCAGGACCTTCAGCTGTTCGAATATTTGGATACTTTTGGAATCAGTTTTTTAATGGATTCATGGTTAAAATTTTACATGTTTAAAATATTGGCATTTTCTTTTAAAATAATATCCTTTTTAAGTATTTATTTATTCTTTATTTTTCAAAGTTTCGGAAAATTAGTTTTTATGTTTATGCATCAGGTGCTAAGTAGAGATTTTTCCATCAGAAATTGATAATTGGTTTCTTACTCTGAAAGGTTCATATAAGGTTTATTTGAATTTTTTTAGGATAACTACTTTGGTGTTGACCAAAAATTAGTTGAATTCAATGCAAATAAAGAATGTGACTCTTTTAACATAAGTAAAAAATCTAATATAAATCAACTCGACACTGAATATTTTCACCCCTTGGAAGTTAATGTAACTGTTGTTTTGCTGGATATTCATGCTGAATTAACAATGGTAAATATTTTACTTTTAAATGTTCTTTAGAAGCAAGTAAAAGCTTAAACTATGTTTCTAATGGTTAGTGAGATTTATTACCATATCTATAGTATTTTAGATTTGTTACCATATATTTTAGATTTGTTACCACATCTGTAGTATTTAAAAACTCCAAATTCATCAACTGGAAAAAAATGAATAAATAAAAGTTTAGTGGGTTTGTTATATAATATTTATAAGATAGTTCAAACTAATAAATTATTTTTAGCACACTTTAAATAATACAGAATCTCCTCAAGCTTTCACAGATGGAATTACCTTTGAAATTCATAAAACATTTAGTGAAACAAAGATGCAGCTCATAATATCACCTGTATCACTTATAATTCCTGATTCCCTTCAGGTATAATACATAAATAATAAGATAATTGATCATACTTAATGATAGATAATGAATAATAGATGTTAATTTTAAATATTTAAATTTTATATTTACATTAAATTTTTAGCGTCATGCTGACAATGCTCACCTGTCAAAGGGTTTCCTTCGATTATCTGGTTTTCAGTTTCGTGGACATGCTATGTTTTCTGGTAACGGAATTCCATTAGGTAATGAGACAATAGAATATAGTTGGTTAACTGAAATACAGTGTGGCAACCTTATGGGGAAAGTAACACCTTTTCAGGTAACTTTTCTAAATTATCTAATAGCTGTAAATTAGTTACAACACTTTTTCTTTTAACAATATGTATAAAGTTTTTAGTCTTAGCTATTTGTTTGGCAAAGTCAATTTACAGTTTAAATTACAGAAAATACAATTATTTTTAAATGAGGGTTTAAACAATAGTTTTTGTTATAATTTAGCTCAGTTCCTTAACTTTATGGGCTGAAACATTTGCTTTGCATTTTATTGATGAAGAAAATCAGTTTAGATCACAAAATAGCGCTCCTGATTCTCAAACAACAGATACCAATGGATCTTTCAGTCAATTTGATTCAACAGAAGATCTTAGATATAAAATGCTTAGATTTTCAATTGAAAGTGTTAATGTCTATTTGACAGAGGCAGAGTGTGCTTGCAATTTACTTGTAAGAATTTAATTTTTTTTCTTGTTGTTATTGAATGTGTCACAACCAGGGATGTGGAGTCGGAGTCGTGGAGTTGGAGTTGGAGCTCATTTTGGCTGGAGTCGGAGTCAGAAAAATTACACCGACTCCAACTCCAGTTTAAAAAAAATCTTTCAAAGTTTCATAATTTTCATAAGGATTTTATGGATGTTATTCATTAAAATGTTTTTTGTTCAGTCAGTCTAAAGCACAAGTATCAAACTCTGGCCCTGTTACAAAACTACAAATCCCAGGATGCTCTGAAAGCTGACACAATGGGAATTGTAGTTTGCAAAAACTGGAGGACAAGGAGTTTGACATGTTATTTAAAGGCCTTTAAAACAGGGGTAAGCAATAGGATATTTTGCTGCTTATCACTGAGAATCATAAATCACCTCCCTTGCGCTCTCCTCTACCTTCCCTTTAACTAGATAACTTCATAATACCCCAACTCCTGACTTAAATTGTCTGGCACTGTGCTACATATTTTTAGTGGAAAGCTAGGCGTGCCACCACCAAGCACCAAAGAGCTGCTCCACAAACAGAAATACTGTGAATATTCAATTAACTTTGCATTAGAAAAACTGCAAGTATTCAATTAACTTTGTTTCTCTGGAGAGAGAGAGAGTATTAGAAAATTAGTGATTGAAGAAACTGTTTAACAAAAAGAAGAACTTAATGAATCTCTCAAGGGACGCTTTGTGTTTTTTAACAGAGTGAACTATTTTGCAATTAATGTCTGATTTTTTTTTGAAAAAAAAAGAAGTAGTTACCAAGACATTGGCAGAAAAAGACACCAAAGCTAATCACACCAGCGAATTTCTCCAGGTCTTAGTAGAAAAGATTCTTAAAAAATATGAACTTAAAGAAGCACAAGTTCTTTCTGTCCAACAGACAATATTTGAAACATGATTTTGACAAATTCATAATTATTAGCAATTGCATAAGAGTTATTGCATAACAAGAGTTCAGAAAAGTTGTTTGTTCAGAAATAGTTTTCTAATAAATAGTGTTTAAAGCACTAAGTGGTTGGATTATTTGTATCATAGTGATGAAATAGCCAATGTTAACATTTTACTACAAATTGGTTACTTATGAAGGAGTCGGAGTTGGGAGTTGGAACAGCAGCTTACTGACTGGTCCTGGTCACAACTGTGTTGTTCATTTAATGTTTAAAGCTGCTTTATTATTATACTATAACTATCTGCTCATTCTCACTCAATATTTATCTATTTTTCTGAAAAATATACTTTTTTACTTTTGCAGTAAATATATACAGATTTTGTGCTCTTATCTGCAGGTCTCACCAATACGTTTTGCTGTTTGTAATGCTAGCACTGAATGCTGTTGTCAAGGTGGAAGCTTGTTTATTAATGAGATGGCATTACGTTTGTATGTGCAACAAGTGAATTGTGAATATCCGTCTCCTGATAAGATAATAAAATCTTCCTCTAATAACTGGGTTGAAGTAGGTCTTGTTGGATTAGGTCCAATTACTACTGACATAAGTGAACTCTGTGGTAACAAAAACCAATCTAAAGAACAATATAATTATCTTACTTTCTATGATGGGAGAAGTAAGAGACTATGGTTTCTTTGGGAAAGCAATGAGCTTAAAAGTAAGCTTTCAGTTGATCGGATGAAAAGTAAAATGTGTGGCTGTGTTGGAGGGTGTGATTTCTTTGGCAAAAATGTTAATGGTGTTCATTTTTTTACAACTCAAGTATTAGATGCAACCATTAAGTCTTCTAACCGATATGGTAGTGGAAGTTTATGGGGTGGTCAGTCTACAACTGGAGAAAAAGTGAAAGAGTATCTACGGAAACTAAGTGGGTTTATTCCTCATAGTAATTTAAGCTCAAATAAATCTGTTGATGAAAAAACAAAAAGAAGTTCTGAAATCTTCGCTGATCAAGAAGGTAAAAAATTGTAAAGCTTTATTTTTGAACTTAACTTTCTATGTTGTGTTAAAATACAACTTACTTAAATGATCACTGCTACAAATTTTTGATATCTTGCAAACCTGACTGACCCGAGAAAACCCTTTGGTGGGATGATAGGGTAGAGCCAATAGAACAATAACATGTAGTCACTGAAATCTAATCTCTAAGAACAAAAAAGTAATTATGACTTAAAGTTTTATTTTTTATTTGGCAGAATTTACTTATAACTGACAACTGTATTTTGCATTTTCACAGTATTGCATACTGATTTTAATTGACAAAATTATCACATCCTTGATAAACAATCATAAATCATAAAATCAGTTCAAAAAACATCCTGCTTTTACTTTCACAGAGTGCAAAATAAAACAAAGACAAAAATTAATGCAAACCATTTTCTAAAGACAACAAAGATGTTTTTAATATCATAATTTTGACATCAAAAGTTAATCCAAACCCAATTTTTATTTTAACACTAAAGTTGCTTTTATTAAGTAAATACTCAGCAATTTCTAAGATTAATTCAAAAATTAAATTAATTTAGTTAACATTCTCATTCAAAAAGTTAAAGATGTTTTAAATTGTAGTCCACCACACAGTTTTTCAGCTTTTCTCCAAACTGTTAAGGGTAGGGGAGTGCTTGAATCGTTGCCAATAAATCTTGAATTGATGATGAAGTGCCTCTGTTGCTTGCTCTGAGTATATTCCCAAAGATGATTGTTTTCTTTGTATTAAATGCTGCACATGGTAAAAAAACTGTGTGGGCTTTTGGAGAAACACTTGTGCTTGTTTCAAGAAAAGATTTTTGAAAATTTTGGATTTTTTTCCTGGTAGTTTGGGTCTAAGTTCATGCCAAAACAAGCCTCAACAACTTCATTAAATTTTTTTAAAAGTGCATATGACAGGGATTGCTTGAAAAGCTGTTTGACTCACTGCAAATTGCTGAAGACTATCTAGTTTTTTGAGAGTTTTTCAGCAATCTGGCCCTTCAATTTAGCCCCCATGATGGAGCTGTGTTGCAACAGGTCAGCTCATATTTCTTCCAAAAACTTTACAAGGTGATCTACAACTTCCATCAAGGGAAGTTCCATGGAAGGTATTAAATCAATAACATAAGATTTTTCACAACTTGATGTGAGAATGGGAAAATGTATGGCATTTTGGAAGAGTTTGGCATTTTTCACATCAGTGCCAGAATCTGTGAAAGCTTTGTGCTATTCTTTCAAGGATTCAATTGTTCAGGGTTAGCCAGTAAGGTTGAGACTTTTTGAATCAGTCACACCAACAGCAGGGATGTATACTTGAATGAGATTGAATTCCATAAACAATATTTGCTAATATCATATCACATGAGCGAATATTGGACTTCATCTGCTTTGATTAGATTGAGTATGATACCAACATTTTCATATGTCTCAGGGAGACCCAGAGAAATTGCTACCAATAGCTGTTTCTTTACACCAGAGTCCTTATATATGTTTTAAAGTCATTTTGAAGGTGTGGGCTCTTCTGGTGGTGACTCTTTTGATAAAATTCCCAGACTGACTTTGAGAAAGCCTCCTCCACCATCAATTTCTAATTTATTGATAAAGCTGTTTGCTGGTTCTCCTCTCTGAATAATTTTTTCAAGAACTTCTTTTAAACTCTGACAGTGAACAACAATTTTTGGTCTAGACTCAGTAGGAATTGGAGAAACAACAAAGTTTTCTGACAAAGATTGACCAATGGTTTGAAACTTAGCTGGGAAGTTTGGTTCAACTAATCTGCTTTTAGAGATTTTCTTTAGTGTTGATGCCAACTTATACATCTTCAAATTTGAAAGATTGGTGTTTACTTGCACTTGAACAATATCTTGAGCTGTGAGTATATGGGGATTATTTGCACTTGAAGCTGAGGCTGGTCCAAGATGCACTGGAATAGAATGTTGTTCTTGTGGCTGACTTAAATGAATAGTTTCTCCTGGTGAAACAGGTGTAGTGGAAAGAAAAGATTTTACTATAGCTTCAGATGCAAATACATCTCTGGAAGCAATTTCTTTGATGTTTTGACAAAATGATGATTTTGTTCAGGAATGTGGTACTCCACGACTGATCAGGGAAAAACAAGCAAAGCATTGTTTCCCAGCTGATGGTTTTTTAATTGATAGAATGCTTGAATTGGAATCTGAAGTTTCAGCTTTTTTTGACCAACCTTGGGTTTGAGCTGTTTGGCAAATCATATTTTTGTTAAATTGATTGTGAAAAAGTCAAACAAAGGTGGAAAATTAACTTTTTTTGCCTTCAGATGCTTGTCTAAGAGAAGACCTGCAACATTCACAAATGCCTGTTGTAAAATTGAATTGACTTTTTCTTTATTAAGGTCTTTTAGTTCTCTGTTTTAAACATAAATCACACACAACTTTTCTGCTGTCATCATGGTCTCTGGCGAGAGCCATCAAAGTTCACTAAATTCCACAGTATTAATTAACAGACTTCAAAAAACAATAACAGTTTTTTTTTTTATTTATGATATGCAAAAATTCAAATTAATTGAGTGTTTTTCTTAAAATCCTTTTCACAAGTTCATAACTTTTTTATTTTTTGTCTAATTTTAAAGCTTCAAAAACCAAAATAACATGATTTTAAATTTGATGAATTATTGATAATTTCATCTAATTGTATAAAATCCATGAACATTGATTTGTGAATACCCACTGCAATTTTTCTATTTTTTAGCAAAATTTTAGTCTAAATATGGCGCAAAATTTGTTTATATTAGTGAAAAAAAAAATCATAACAAAACAAAGGCATCCTCTTCTTTAGACATTCTAAATTTCTAGATTTCTAGATCTCATACAATTTCTAGATTTCATTATCTCTATCATACAATTTTTTGGTAATGATTAATCACACCTTTAACACTTTCAAACAGTCATTTGTTATCATTTTTCAAGTATATTTTAAAAAATACTTTGCATACTTAAGTAAACATAATTCAGGAAAAAAATGTTTGAAGTGCTGTAAAAATGCAAAATACAGTTGTAATTTAAAAACAGATTCTGCCAAATAATGAAGTTTTAAACTTTAATTACTTTTTTGTTCTTTGAGATTAGATTTTAGTGACTACATGTTATTGCTTTATTGGCTCTACCCTATCATCCCACCAAAGGGTTTTCTCTGGTCAGCAGGATTTTGTAAGAGTGTGATATTTGCACCTTTAATTTCCTTATTACATAGAAAAGTACTATAAATGAAGGAAAATGCTACATAAATGTCTTTAGGTTTGATACCTTTTTGGCATAAATAAAAATTAAGGTGAACTTTTTATTCAATATTGAATTGTTGCTGTTTCAATTCCTTGAAACAATACTTTGTCCAAGTATACAATGGGTTAAATTTATCAACAGTTTACAATTTTAAAGATTTTAAATTTTACAAGCAATTTTTTTTATTTATATTTAGAAACAGCTGAATCAAATGTTCTTACTTGTCCAAATAAATTAATCAATAAAGGGTCAAAAATAGACATTAAAAGATCAACATCTGTTTTAGTAAGCCACCACTCTTTAGTAAAAAGATTTGATAGTATGGAAGGTTCTTTTTATTCCTGTGCATCTGAAAATAATCTGGTTGAGAAAATCAGGTAACAATACACTAGAATTTTAATACTAGATTGTGGTATAGTTTTAACTGGTTAATTTTTTTTTTATTATTTTTTTTATTTGAACATAATTTTTTTTTAAAATCTATTAAAATTTAGGTCTATGAAAGATTTAACTTTACCCTCTCAGTCATCTGACACATCTAAAGCATCATCCAGTTCTTCATATGCTTCTGCTTTAAGTTCTGTGCAAGACCTTTCCATTAATTTAGATGAAGTTGATTACCCTTCCTTTTTGGTAAAACCATTTTGCCAGCCAGCACTCTTAGCTGCTTATGCCAGTTATTTACAGTCCCTTACTTGCATTAATTGGCGGCAAAAGATTCCATCTGATCTGCAGAAAAACTTTAGCTTATTGAATAACTTAAAAGTAAGTATTATAAGAGTTGATGAAAGATGTTCTTGTTGTTATTTAAAAATAAAATTATATCTTGTTACAATTTAATATTTTGTGTTTTTTTAGGTTATTTGTCCACCTGGACATCATTATTCTTCACCTAGCATTCCCTGTTTCAAACCTAACATTCAAGGGAAACTGCCCTTTATTATTATGCAAAACAGTTTGTCAAAAGAAGAAGCTTCTAAAGATGCAAGTTGTAAAACTTCAGAAAAGTATGTACAGATTTTAATTATTTTTAAAGACCTTCAGCTAAAAGTTGCTAATTTATGATCTGTATTAATACTTAAATTGTAATCCCTTTAGTACCAAGGAAGCTAAGAAAAGATATGTGACTCTTAAATTGCATCAACAAATCATTTGTGTTCTCTCCCCTCTTGTATCAAAAGTAGTTGAAAGGTTTTTTTATTTTAAGTTATTCATAACATCAAAGTAAAGGAATATTCTTTATTATCATTACTATTTCTTTTATTATGAATGGTAAAACTTTTTTTTTTTTAATAGGTATATTTCTGCATTTGAATCAATCACTTCCTTTTGTCACCCGTGTCATCTTCTTGACCACTTTCATCTGGGTTGTATCTCTAGATCAAAAGAAAAATTCCTTGAACATTGCATTCTTAATACATTCTCCCAAAATAAAAATGCTTTTTTTGAAGCACAAATCAATAAAATGGCACCTTGTAAGCATATGACTTTTAAAGTTGAATTACCATATTTCAATGTATTATTTTTTCAAGTTTCAACAGAGTCATATACACCTTCAGATACAAATTCCATTAATGGTCAATGTGGAAGTGAGTATTCATTTGATATAGATACTAAAAACTCAGACTATACATTATTAGCGTTATCTGTTTCAAATATAAAAGTGGCTTTACATCAGCAGCTGGAAAATTCATCTTTCAATAAAACAGTTGTGAATTTTTTCCAGAAATTTGCTGTTGCAAAGTCTGCCAATAAATATGAAATAATGTATAAATTAGAAAAGCTTATAAAACCAAGCTCTACTGCATTAGAGTGTAGTATTGGTACTGCTCAGTTACAACTGCTGCATTTAAAAGGTCATGTTGATAAAGTGCCACATGTTACTAAAATTTCACAAGTAAAAAGTGCTGTGAACTTTTCTGTTAAACTTGGAGGAAGTCTGTATACAGACCCAAACAATGATGTTATTGAAGAAGATAACCTTGGAAATATTATATGTGAGGCTGGAGTGAGCGAAATTACTATAAAAGTGGTTTTACAAGCTCAGATTACTATTGCTAAAGAGCTTTCTAACAGTGAAACTACTCCAGCAACTGTTATTGATTCAGAATTATCACTGCCAGTCAATAGACATTTTGGTGATCTAAACAATAGAAGTTCATTGTGTGCTAATTCTAGGACATCACTTACTTCAATGTCTGATTGGCAAAAAGCACGCAAAGGTTATGTAGCACTGGACATTGATTCGGAAGAAAACACAACTGAACCAAAAGTCACATTTGAGAGATCAAATATTGGTAGTCAGCAAGTTAGTTTTAAGCAGCAGTCTTTCCTACACAAAGATGAAAAAAAGATCATTGCAAAGGATTCTTGTGAAGTTTTTGGAGATGCAAATGTAAAACATTTTTGGATCAATTTAGCCACTCCTACACATCTCAAAACTATACAAAAGGCAACAGACCAAGACATTAATTTGGTTACAGTGCTCATACCAGCAATCAGTTCATGGGTGCCATACATTGTAGATCTTTTAAGGACTCTTCATGTTGTGAGGAGTTCCTTTAAGTTCTTAAATTATTCAACATTGGCTTGTCTTATGAGCCAGTCATTGCCTGAAAACGGAAAACTTTTAAAAAAGGTAAAGGTTGTTAAGCATAAAGTTTTGTTTTGAGTTTAAATTTTTTTATATACATAACTTATATGTGATTTTTTTATATAAATAACTTATATGTGATTTACCTTTAAAAAGTAATGGTCATCCCTAACCTGTACTTTGACCCATGTTTTCAATTTATTGTCAAAGTAAATAAAACTTAAGTTGTCTGTTTTAACTATTATTAATCTTTTACTTTGTTCACCTTTTATTTGTGAAAATATCAAAGTATTTGGACCTTTAGCATTTTACAGTGTCTGCAGCAAGTGAAGAGTCTTCATTTCTGCAAGGTGATTATTCAAGCCAACTAGTATGTGTTTTGAGAAGACAAACAACTGGTCAGAGGTTAATAACTTTATTGCAAGCATTAAAAAATCCAAATAATTGCCCTGGGTTAGCAGACTTAGAAGCAGGTACAAAATATAACTACAAAGTGTCCCAAAAGTCACTATCAGTTTTGTTTTGCTTATAACTTTTTATTATATTTATTAACATTCAAAGTGTAAACAATAAATAAACTTTAATTCTTACAATTTTTTTTACATTAAGAATGTTTAATAAATGGGCTATATTTAAGTGCTGACAAATTTGGGTTTTTTTTTATTCCATTCCCCATAACAGATCTCAGCAAATCCTGATATTTTCTTTTAAGTTATCTAAAGTTACTGGCTTATTAATGTGTAATTTAGACTTCAGATTGTCCCACAGGAAAAAGCTGTTAAATTCAGTGACCAGGCAAGCCAGCTAAAATCATTCTATTTGGAGAAGATGCAGTTAGAAAAAATCTTTAGCAATTCATCCATTGTTGAAGCTATAAACAAAGCAAATCAGATAATGACTTTTGAGACACTATAAAAATGACATGCTTTTTCATAGAGTTATTTTTATTGACAAATTTCATTCTTACTTCTTTTTGGTTAAGGTTTACAAGCACTTTCACGACAATGGAAGTGTGTATTTATTGGTGCAGAAAGTTCTGAAAATATCTTTGCTGTTAAAAATGACTGCATTAAAAAACCTGTGGTTGGTCGAGGAATGCTAACTCAGAAAGATTTGTGTCTCTTACTAAATGACAAAAAAACAAGAACTACTTCTGGCAAGAACTTTTATTATAAAGAACATGTTTTTTTGCTTGTTTGTTTTTTTTTTTCTAATACAACAAGATTGCACCTAGTATTTACATTTTATTATGAGCTCAGCACTTGTTTAATTGTTTTAAAATTTCATTTTTATATCATTAATTTTAGTAACTTCTTGCTCTAAAGTTGATCAAACAAATCCAATACAGAACATTGAAGATGAGCCTTTGCTTGACAGTGATTCAGACACTGAATCTGAAAGTCATGAAAAGGCTGTAGGAAAAGAGCAAAGTCTTTATGATTGGATGTCAAGATCTCCTACTTCTATTGCTTCTTTGAACAAAAAAAGTGGCTCAGAAAATGTGAAGCAGAATGGTCTACTGCAAGGTATCAGCAAATTTTAATAATTGGAGTCATTTAATATAACAAGATTTCCTTATATATCTTCCAAATAAATCTGTTAAAATGCTGCATTTCATAATTTATAGTAAAACTTATAGTAGAAAGTCAAGTTTTGTTTTTATTTTTGAAAGTCAAGTATCAAAAGACAAATCTTTTTTAAACAGTTTAAGTTACAAAAATATGATGCACCAGCAATAAATTTCAACAGTATCTAATAAAAAGGCTTAAAAATTAAAAATCATTCTTTAGAAACTACAAAAAGAGCAATTGAACTTGAAAGGCTGCAATCTCAAATGGTTAGTGTTCCAACAAGTGGAGTGCAGCTGGCTGAAGCAACTGAAGTCTTTTCAGTTTTGCTTAGTGTAGTAGGTCTTATCAATCCCAAAGATGTTTTATTAGTGTGGTCTCATTCAAAAATTACCTGTCAACTGAATAAAGTCTCAATTAATTTAGTTGAATCTGTCCAAAGCAAAAAAGTTGAAGATTCTATAGAAACTTTTGAAGTGTGTAATACAAATTTTTGCACTTCTTCAGATTTACAGAAAAGCAATGAGTCATCTCAGCGCAATATGACATTTGCCATCAGCATAAATGATTTAAAACAGCATGTTAATTTTCCCTTAGTTCGGTTAATTCTACAAATAAGTGAAACTTTTAGTGTTGTCTTAGAACAAAAAAAATTTGCCAAAAAATTTATTCAGCAGCCTAATAAAGTGTTAACATTCACAGGATTGTCTGCTGGACAGCAGGATCTACCACACACTTTAAAAAGTTGGCGCAACATGTATAATGTAATCAACCTTTACATACCAAAACAGATTTCTCCTGACTCAGGTAAGTGTCTACCAGTTGTTGTTTTTTTTAACCTTCAAAGTTACATAGTTCAGAAAAGTTGTGTTCTAGTTTTTATTATTATTATTGTTATTATTATTATTATTATTATTATTATTATTATTATTATTATTATTATTATTATTATTGTTATTATTATTATTATTATTATTATTGTTATTATTATTATTATTATTATTATTATTATTATTATTATTATTATTATTATTATTATTATTATTATTGTTGTTATTATTATTATTATTATTATTATTATTATTATTATTATTGTTATTGTTATTATTATTATTATTATTATTATTATTATTATTATTATTATTATTATTATTATTATTATTATTATTATTATCATTATTACTTTTATTATTATTATTATTATTATCATTATTATTTTTATTGTTTTTATTTTTGTTATTATTATCATTATTATTTTTATTGTTTTTATTTTTATTAATATTATTTTTATTATTGTTATTATTATTGTTATTATTATTATTATTATTATTGTTATTATTATTATTATTATTATTATTATTATTATTATTATTATTATTATTATTATTATCATTATTACTTTTATTATTATTATTATTATTATCATTATTATTTTTATTGATTTTATTTTTGTTATTATTATCATTATTATTTTTATTGTTTTTATTTTTATTAATATTATTATTATTTTTATTATTATTATTATTATTATTATTATTATTATTATTATTATTATTATTATTATTATTATTATTATTATTATTGTTATTATTATTATTATCATTATTTTTATTATTTTTATTATTGTTATTATTATTATTGTTGTTGTTGTTGTTGTTGTTGTTGTTTTTGTTGTTGTTGTTGTTGTTGTTGTTATTATTGTTATTATTATTGTTATTATTATTATTGTTGTTGTTGTTGCTGTTGTTGTTGTTGTTGTTGTTGTTGTTGTTACTATTATTTTCTAAAAGTAAAAATTTGTTGCTCCCACTTCCTAATATTCCATGAACAAATTGAAATAATATTAAAAGTCACTAATATATAAAAATGACAAAACTTTTTGTTGTAAAAATATTGCTAATTATAACAAACATAATTAATATTGTGTTTTTAATAAAAAAAAAAAAAAAGGTCAAAATGTTAAGATTGATGTTGTTGGGCCAGATGGTAACTCAATAATTGCTCATGAAGAAAAAGTTGCAGCATTTAGCCAAAAGCAAGCAGCAGTGGATAGGCTTACTATTTCAGGAACCTTTTGTTTACATAATGCTCGTTTGACTGCTAGTATCAGTGGTTTGGAGTTTTCACTTGATATGCAACAGTTGAATTCATCCATTTATTACACAAAAGGAAGTACATCAACTAGAGAAGCATTTTATGCATTAAATCAAGTTTATGATGGTAGACTTTCTGGTAATTTTTAATATTTGATGTTGATTTTTCTTAATATATTCAACCTATTTATTAATATTTTTCTTGATATTTAACCCTGTTTGCTAACTTTAAGTAACTTTATCAGGCTTTTTTTTTTTTAAAAAAAATCAAATTTAGAAAATATTTGACAAATTTTATAATAAATAAAAATTAGATTAAATTTCTTCTAATAAATAAAAATTAGATTAAATTAAATTTCTCAATTAGATTTGATAAAATATTTTTTTATGTTTTTTTTTTTTAAATCTAATTAAATTATTTATGATCTTCTAATGAACTAAGTATTATCAATTTAGAGAATTAAAGTATATCTAAAAGACTTATTAACTAAAACAATAGAATCATAAAACTGAATCTTGTTACAATATAAGCAGGTCTTCATACAATTATTTCACCTAGTTTTTTATTGATTTTGTTTTAAAATTTTAGAGTCTGTTCACAGTGAAGAAATAATAACATTGACAGTACATATGGAAGAAACAAAGATCTGCTTGTCAGATTCTTTTTTCAAAAAGTGGGTATTAAAGATAAATAAAAGGCTATCTATAAGTTTATAAAGACCTTTTTCTTACTTTTTGCAAATGATTAACATTTTTTGTCCTTAACTATTGTCTCCTTCACCCTCCTTCTTTCTTGCATTCCCTTCCTTGCCTTTACTTTTAAAAATGAAAAATGAACAAACCTAATCTAACATAAGCATATTTCACCAACTGACTATTTTTATTTATTTATTTTTGTAGATCTCCATCAAATATATCTAAACTATCCAGGTTAGTCACTTCAAATACCTAATAATAATTATATTGCTTCATATAAAATTGAAAAAGATTTGAAAAAGATAAAATTGAAAAAGATTTGTATTAAAATATTTATTTGAAATGTTTTTTAGAAAAATAGAAAAAACATATTTGTTATGAACCATTTTTAAATCAAAATTTTCTTCAATTGTTTTCTCAATTTAAGGGTATTGATGACATGCAAGGTATATAAGACTAATGGAATATATAATGAGTTAAAGTGTAAGGCAATCAAGTCTAAACTAAAGACATTGTTGACTATTGGACCAGTTGCAGTGGAGATTCCTCAACATCCTGGAACTCTTCGATTTGTCTCAAGCCGTTTTACTAAAAAGCTTCATAAATATTTCTCAGAGTTTGAGGATTACAGAATGTCAATTAGGTTTTGGTTTTTTTTTTTTTTTTTTTTAGATTTTGATTTCTAACAAAGTGGTGTAAAGATATATTTTAAAATTTTAGTAAACCTTAAAATTTAATAGTTCTGTTAATTTTATTAATAGAGAAGCGCGACAGTCATCTTCTGATCATAACGAGCTGAACAATATGAAAGAATCATGGGTTTCTTTTAGCACATTATCTTTGTTTCGTATTACAACTAGTAGTATTCTTGTGAGTGCAACTCTTTTGCCTTCGTTAAGAGCTGAATATAAGGTAATTAAGTTTTAAATCATTATAATGAATAAGAAATAATGAAATAGAAAAGTTTAAATATTACTTTAGAGAAAAGTTAGAAAAAACAAAATTGCAGAAGCTTAAAAATTACTTATCAGTAGAAAAGAATTAACATAAGATAAATAAAAGGTTATTAGTTGTAATCATTAGTCTGCCAAAGTTTAAAACAGCATTCATTTTATTTTGAAAGTCATTTTAAGAATGTGCTAGTTAAAAATGTGAATTGTTTGCGAATTTTCCTATAGCTATATATTCTTATAATTACTTTTTAGTAATCTCTTATAAAAGTTATAGGCATAATTACTTTTAAAATTTACTGAGGCTTGACCACATTTTACTGAGGTCTGACCACATTTTGCTAAGGTCTAACCACATTTTACTAAGGCCTGGCCATATTTTAAGATTATGGTTTAATAGTTCAATAAATAGTTCAATTTTTTATTAACTTAGATTGAGCAAGTTAGTGGTTTTGGGAATTTCAATGGTAAATTCAAGTTTGCATTAAGCTTGCAAGGACATTCACTTTCCTTCAAAACAAAAGTATTTTGAATTTTTTTTTTTCTGTTTAAATAAAATTTTTATCTTTTCTCTATCAATTTGTATGTTAACTACTATTATTGTTTTTTTTTAATCAATTTTTCTTCTTTTAATCTTCTTAGAATCAAATAGTTCCACTCCCTGCATCAGTACATATTTGCTTGCCTGCAATTAATGTAGATGGACACTATATTCATATTTCTAAACAAGTTTCTAGTGAGCCACCATTATATTCTAATGGACATGGCTATCTTTTTGTTAGCATTAACATTGGGAACCTTGAACAAAACTTAACCACAGACTTGATGAATCATTTAATATTTTTACAAAAAGGCTTTATAAAGGTATTCTGGATATGTATTTAAGTTCAAAACAATCTTATTATTCAGTGATCAGTGTGTTTTGATGAGGATTTTAATTATGGTTATAGGAAGTGAATGAAGTTGTACAAGATGTTGAGGAAAATGAGGCCATTCCACTTTGGTTTAGCTCTTATGAAGAAGAAGTTTTGCCATCAAATCCCGTGATCTACTCAATTCAACTAAAAATATCTGTATGAACCTTTAGCTTTTTGAACTATTTTAGACTTGAACTTGAAGAGTTTTGTAACTCAAAATAGTATTTTCATGTAAGGCTTTAAAAGAAATTTACGGTCTTCATATGTTTTTAGCTCATTCGCATTACAGCATCCATACCATCAGGTACTGCAGTTGTTTTAAAGACAGGTATTATATCTGTGGAATTTTCTAATCAGAGTCCTTCATCATCAGTGCTTAATTCTCCTCAAGGTAAAGTATATTTGTAAATGATGTATATCATGGTTTTTTTTTACTAAATTGTAAAAATGATAGAATTTCTTGCTAAAATGTGCTCCCAGCTATACAATTTGTTACTTTTGTTTACTTTTTTAATTTGATTTTATAGTTTGATTTAAAATTGATGTTTTATTAAATTTTCTTGTTAGATAATTTTTTAAAGTTATACGGAACAGTTCAATTTTTGTTTGATCTATCACTTGGTCAATTTACTAAGGTGTTTGTTTTTTTCAGATACTTCATTTAACATTCCTACTTATTTTATATTTTTTTCAAAGAGTTTTGATATTCAATTTTTTTTTTCTGTTAATGACAAACAGTAAAGAATAAAGTACAAACTTCTATATCAATCATTTAAAATCAAATTTAAAATAATTTTTATACTTTGACATAAAAAGTTATAAGATTGCAGAAATGAAATTACAATACCTCGCATGCCTTGTTTTCTTTTCTTTCAAACCTTAAAGACATTACACACAGAATTGCTATTCAGTTAAGAAATCTGTTAAGCTTTATTTTCAAGGATAGCAAGTTATACCAAAAACTTTACTGTTTTAAATGCATAAAAAGATTTGTTTTAATAAACTTTAAAAAAACGTGATTTATCTTTAAAGACTGATTTAGAAGTTGGTTACATTCAATTATCACATTCATTACTATTTGTTAAAAATCAAAAAACCAAATCTTATTGCTTTGTATTTAATGTATTTTGTTTATCCTTTTTAGAACATAAACACTGGCCAGCAAGATTTTTCAGTATTTGCAAGTTTTATTACTTCTCTCTACATTGCTAATACATTTGTAAGTTTTTCTTAATATACTTCAGTATATTTATCTTTTTTCTATTTTTTTTATTGATTATTTGTTCAGCACACACTTTCTAATATAATCAATAACAAAATATTTATTTTAATGTGTTTTCTAACATTATAGCTGTTTTTGATTGACTTTTGTAATGATCTTTTTTTTTTCTAACATCATAGCACACCTATCCAAAATTGGTCTCAACCTCAATTTTGAGGACCAAAAAAACTGATGGGGCATTAATCTGCAAGGTCTCAAGTATAACCAGGTGTAAAAATTAAAGTCTAATCTCTATAGTCAAAGGAGAAAACACACTTAAAGATTTATAGCATTTTGCACTACTGATTGCACTTGGAGCCCCGTTGTAAATCTTTTTTGTTTTGTTTTTTTCACTTTTGGGGTATGGAATTTTTAAAAAATATCAAAAACTCTTTACATATATGTGTTGGCTATAACCTGACAAAAACTCAACTCTTTAACACTTGTGGTTTGTGTACAGGGACCTAAAGTATGACACTAAAAGGCTCTTTAAAAAGAGACAATGGATACTTTACATTTTTATTCTAACTTTATTATCAACTATGGAAGTTTCAAATTTAATAGAATGAAGCCTGGGCATGTAGATTTCAGGCAAGATATCTTTTATCTGTGCAAATGTATAGCTCTTAAAGTAGGAATCTTGCCTTTGAAAAAATGACCAAAACATGTGGTTTTTATGCTTTTTAAAGATTCAAAGTTACATCATATAACTAATTTAGAAACAATATTATGTGACTAGTGGATATGGGATTCTATGGTTGTTTAACTTCACATTTGTGTGTACTTTGTCTACAAAAAGGGTGCTTTTTTTGTCTAGGTTTGTATAAAATATGGGGCAGAAAACACATAGCTAGAGGTATTTTTTCTAATTGTTCTGAATTTAAAATACATAAAAACATCTTTATGTTTTAGTTGTTAAACCCACAGGTTTGCTTTGTTGTTTGACCAAATATTGGAAATACACACAATAATAACAACATTTTTTTATTGAAATAAAAAATATATTTTTTGCTGAAATGGGTTTTAACAAGATATCAAATAAAAAAATCCCATTTAACCTTAATCTCCCATTGAAAAAACACATACATACAGACATGAAATGAATTCCTTATAAAAAAAAAATTACTTATGGTGGTGTTATGATGTTTTTTACTTTTTCTTCAAATTACTGTTGAGATTTTTTTATTTAGTACCCGCAAAATAAGATATACTTCTGATTAATTTTTTGTAAACTTGATAAATGAATATAGTTTATAATATAAACAAAAAATTCAGACAAAAATATTTCTTATCAACAAATGTGTATCAAGTTTTTCTAGAATAAATTCTTAAAATCACTGTTTAACTGTTTAAATAATAAAATGATTTATCTAAAAAAATCCAATTCAAAGATGCTTGCTGCTATAGTATATAACACATTTCAGTAACTGGCCTCCATAATCAGGGTGATCAGGGTTCCTTTTGTACCAACCCCATTGAGCACTGAAGAATGAATGCAAGGCTTCTGTTGATTGCTCACTAAAAATACCTAATGCTTTACCTGGGAGTTGAAGATATGAGTTCTTAAAGTCTTTGATATATTGAACATATGCAGCATTTAATGTCATTCTAAAAAAGGAGCTAATAACACTCTTAAAATCTTGAAATGTTTTCACAAAACCAAGTATATGGTCTGCCTTTTCTCTTTCAACAACTCTTTGCAAAACATCTATATTCTTCAAAAGCTTATGACAATCATTCCCAACAAACTCTCCACCATGATAAGATTGTAATTTCAACTTGAGAAGCAATGGCCAATCTTTACCTTTAGGCCACATCTTTAGTATCTAGAAAATTTTCAAATTATTGCTGTTTATCCCATACAAAGTTTATGGAGAATATCAATACTTTTGAAACCCATTTAGGAAATAAGATTTTAAGCAATATATCAGATTTTTTAAGGGGTCAGTAATTGTGAAACTGCAAGTAATACATGTAATTTTTTGATCTGTTTATTGGCTCCAATTTAGTTTAACTAACTACTTATAAAAAGCGTATTTTATAACTTTAGGATAACCAAAGTGTAGAAAATAAAAGAAAAGAAACCATAACAGTAACCTTAGATCAACCACGAATCCTTATCAAATTACCTGCAGTTGATAAAGGTGAAATCTAATACACTATTTTTTTTTTATTATTCTTATCTTTTTAAACTCAGCTTACATGAGAATCTTGCTAATGGTCCTTTAGGAGTACTTTATCTTATTTAAAAATTGCAAACACCCATTTAGGAGTACTTGTTTATTTGCATTTTAAAAATGGTTATGATCAATGGAGAATACAAAGGAATATAATTTCATCAGATGTAAGTTTGTTTTTAAGTAAACAATTTTAGCTTTTGAAAATGAGGGAAATTTTTATTTTAAAAATTAATATTTGTATTTTCAAAAACTTGTATGTAGTTCCCCATTGTGGTTGAGCACTTATTTGCTAAACCATCTCAAGAAAATGTGAGTCATACAATGGATTTAGTTCTTCAAATTACCATTACCAATATGGCTGTCTGCTTACCACTCCAGGATTTTGATGTAGGGAAATGTTTATTCAAAACTTTATCTTGTTTGTTATTTAAACTTTTTTATATTTTCTTGTTTTTAAGTAAAAGCTTATGTTAAAATTGCTCTTTTTCATATCTATATATCTTTTTCATATCATAAATTTTGTATTTTTTTTTTGAATTAATTAAATTATTTTTCATACATTGGTTCAGCAAGGAGCAGCTTTCTTGTCAGGAAATACTGGTGAGTTATATTATTATAAATCTATTTTCAAGCTCAAATTTTTTTTAAAAGTTTGAAATTTTGACATTTAAAATTTTTTTCCTTAGAGAATGAACATGGTCATGGTCAGGCATTAGTTGTGACAGTTCAAGAAATGTCCATTAGCTGTTGTAGTAGTGGTTCATTTGTAAGTACTGGGTTATTTCGGAAATTTCGCTTACAGTTTAATGAATCGTTTGATCATACAGCTTTACAATGGATCATTAATGAACAAGAATTAATGAACACATGTAAGTTTTTTGGAGAATAATTGTATCAAAAAATTAAACATTTAAGTTTTACATTCAATAAATGGCTTTTTAACTTGGTTTTTTTCATAATATGATATAGATTGTATTCCTGAAGGAAGTTATCAACTATGCTCCAAAACCACTTCATCTGCAACAAGTGGTAAATTCTTTGTTGATTACTTTGCTAAGCATGGTAAAAATTGCAAAACATGAATTATTCTTTTATTATCAAAATTTTGCTGTTAGGTTTTCCCCCAAAATGGTTGATGACATTGTTCTGGAAAATGTGTGGTGTAGATATTCATATTGATTGTAATATTGGAAAACAATTAAGGCTGCTTACTAATGCTTTAACAACAATAATGGGGGAGTCTGATGTAGGTGACTTGTCATCTGTAGCTGAGGCCGATCTTGAAGCCAATGAATCTAATGAATATGTTATAGTTGAAGAAGATGATGTCTTTGATGGATCATCTTTGCCATTAAACCAGCAAGTCTCATTGGATAAGCAACTATGGATGCAAACCAACCTTGTCAATAATTTAAGGTAATGTGGGAATATTTAACATTGGATAAAGATAAAGTTTAAGGTCTTAAGTTTTTTTAAGAGAAGAATTTATTTACTTTATTTAAATAAAAATTTACTAATTTTATTTACCTGGCTTTGTTTTTTCAGGCGTGAAAATGCAGATGATGATGTAATTAATCATGAAGTGAAAATTCTGCAGGAAATCGAAAATGCACTCTCAGTAGAGTTTTTCAAAGATGTCAAGATGCATTTTCGCCGTAAATCATCTCGAAGACCTCTTCTCTCCCATAATAATGATGTTCAAAAGTTGACTCCTCGAAAGAGTATTTCTAGCAGTCACAAATCTGTTCATGGAAAAACACATGAAAACTTTAAAAAGAAATCAAAAAAGTATGTTAATGAGTTAGAAAATCCTTCAGAAATAAAAAAAGTAAAGTTTGATCATACTGCTAATAACCCTTTTCCTGTACAAGCTAATACTGCAAAAAAAGACATTGGGTCTAAATTTTCTCAGATTCCTGTTTTTGACAGTATTAATGAATTGGGAGAGTTAGATTTAAACAGCACCTCAAAGATGTCTTCAAACACTAGCTCAATCAGTATGGATTTTGAACTCAATATTGTTCTGGATATTGACTCTGGAAAATGCACATTACACTTGAGCAATCCAATCAAAGATGGTGATACAATGTATGCTTTTTTTTTCTTATATTTTTTAAAATTTACATAAAATAAATATTTTTATTTCTTTGTTTTTTAATTCACTATTTTTAAATTATCTTTTATCTTAATTTTCAAGTAGATCTGAAAATTCCCCCATGGTTGATATTTCTCACAAGCCAACATTTTACAAAGCAGATTCTTTTAATAGTAAATTTCGACAAAATCACTCTGCTGCAGCTGTACTTTCTTCGCATCTTCCTACGTCAGATGAGAGTGTAATTCTCCTAATTCCAGGTGTGAATGCTCGAGTACATTATTTATCTTCGAATTATAAAGAAAAGGAACCTTTATTTACTGATGGATCTGATGCTGATTCAAACAGTTCTTCTAGAAAGTATGCAAATAAAATTGGTAGTTTAAACTCTGTTCTATCTATTCAGTCGTTACCGAAAGAAATGATTCTAAGACCATCATTACTAGATTTCATAGAAAAAGCTTTAGAGCCAATAATGGATGAATTAGGAGGTTCTCTGGAAGAGAATATTTCTACTCCAGCTACAGCATCTGTTTTATCATCATCAGGATCTGGGCTTTATTCTTTTCCTGTCAATGTTGTTGTAATAATTCGTATTGATCCATCTGATATTCGATTTAGTTGTTTACCAGTATCAAAAGTAGAATGTTTGCTACGAATACCTTCATTAGATTTTGCAATAACTTCTTGTCCACCTCTCTGTACTATTCCTTATTCAAATTCACCTAAAAAACCAAATAAGTTAGTAAAAAGACATTCTTCTAATTCACTGTTGCATGAAGACAACTCTGTGTCAGCTAGTTTTAGTTGCACAGCTTGTCTTTCCCGTTTCTCATTCTGCATTTTCCATCCTTATGGCAAACAATATCCTGTTTTATCAGAATCAAATTTTCCCCGAGTTGATTTAAAATCTGATAGTAATAGACCTATATCTGGGCGCAAAGATTCTCTCAGTTTAAATGTTGAGTTCATTAAATTTAATTTGTCTCGAAAGCGCACTAAGTTACAGTCAGATGTAAATGAATGTGAAAAGCAGGATTTTCGTACAGCTGTTAAAGTTTCAGGTTGGTTTTAAACTTTATGTCAGATTTAGGTGCTTGGTTAAAATAAACTGTTATTTTTTATTTGTCTTTTCTGTTTGTTTGTAACTTTAGTTATTTGTGACATTGGCTCAGCTGCATTCAATTGTGACATGCGACGTACTCATGAAATATTGGATGTTCCTAAGGCATGGTACAAACATGATCTAATGCGTAGAATGTTTCTTGGTAAAGAAGGGACTTATGCCACTTCAATGACACGAGAAGGTAAAATTGTGACATCAACCTATGTGGCAGAAGATGTTCTTCCTGCTAGTTCTAGTGAACTGACAGCTATAAATCCAATAATAAATTGTAAGTCAGTTATAAAAATTATTTACTTGAATTTCCAATTATCAAAAAAAATTAATAGGAGCCTAATAATTTATACTGGGACTTTTATAAATATTTAACATCTTTGTATAAGTATATTAGGCTTCTATTATTTTTTATAAAAATTGCAGTGTAAGTTTATATTTTGTTTCAGTTTCTGGAGGTCATCGGCGAGCAAAGAGTGGTAGTGCTGCATTTCTTGGGAATCTTATAGGAAGTCCTTTTCCTACTCCTCGAAACACAACCTCTAGATCACAAAACGAAACTTTTATCTTTGACTCCTTGAAGCCTTCTAATAATGGTAATATTTTGTTTGTAGCTGATTGTTTTTACACAGACACATACACACAATTTTTATGATTGCTATGTTTCCAGAAACAGTTGGGTCAAAAATGACTGTGTCAACTAATGGTTCAGACACATGTAGCGAATGGGAAACAAACGTGGTTTTAACATTTAATGTCTCTCATGTGGATGTGTCTACAAATACAGGAAATGTCATGGGTCAAGTTGTGTAAGTTGCCTTTTAATGTATGCAGAGTATTTATAAAACATGCGTTTTGTAAAAATCATGTTTTATAAATTACAAAAATCTAGTACTAATTGAACTTTTTGCTTTTTTTTCATTAGTTGGAGTACAAATGACCTTCGCCTAAATGCAGGTATTCTTGTCAGTAATATTGGTGTAAGCACAAAAACAGTTGAGCTCTCTATTAGGCAGGGCTCTTTTAATACACATGGTGGTGTCATTGGAGGATCAATAGAAGTCCAAGAAATCTCTACTCTTGGTAGCTTAATTGCTTATATATATATATATATATATGAACTCTTTTTGCTAGATTAATATGAGAAATTTTGTTGCTTTTAAAGATCCAAGATAAAGTTGTGTATTTTTGGTATTGTAGGTAGATTTTCAGAAAATGTTAATGAAGCTGTATCTCATAAGGCAAATTTAACTATAAAATCTGCAGAAATTCGTTTGGATTATATGGGTTCTTGCATCGTAATGACTTCTCTGTCACTCTTTAAAGTAAAACTAGATAATGAATGGCCATTTAAGTTGACAGAATCACCAAAACCTGATTCTGGAGGTATTGTTGACTACAGTTTGCTTATTTTCGCAGAGTTTATATATAAGTAATTAGAAAATCTGATTCAAATGATTTTTGAAAAACTCTTTTTTTTAGATGTTAAAATTTTTGTGAAGTGTGATGTAGATTGGGATGAGTTACAGATTATCATGTCTCGCTCTACTGCTTCTGACTCAACAAAGTTGGTATTGAAACTTGAAGAGTTCTTTAATCAGCAGCATCAAAGTAGTGTAAAACTGTTATCTTCTTTGCATAAATTTGATAATTCTCTGTCTCATTTGAAAATGTCGGTCGTAGAAGAACCAGAAAAAGATGCTAAGAAAGGTTGCAAATTTTTGTCTTGATTAATTTATTTTTCTCTGTTATATAGTGGCTGTTTAATTCTTGATATTATTAACTTTTTTTTTAAATGTTAAACAATTGCGTCGATAGATGATAACGGCTCTGTTATTTATATGCGCTTATAGTTAACGTCAGCTACATTAACATTTTTAGAACTAAAATATCAGCATTGGATAAAGCTTCTTAAAAAGAGCTGTTGTAAAAAATTACATGGCGATGAAATTCCTAGTAAAAAGGTTTTAATTGGTGGTAAGCTTTTTATCAGAGGAAACTTCTTGTCCCTTGCTTGTTTTCACGGATCGAATTTTCGTTCTCAAAGTTGGGCCCTTTTCACAATGAAAGAACCTTGCCTGGAGTTTTTAAGCGAGACAAAAGTCGTTGAAAAAAGTTGTCAAGTATACCGTGGATTATGCGTTCAAAAAGGTATATTTTCATTGGGGAAAAAAAGTAACACTCAGTTGTTTGAAAGAAGACAATCCGTAGAGAGCCTCTCAGGTATTTCTTAGTTTACTTACCTGTAGTTATGTTTGCAATTTATGTGGAATACAAATTTTTTTTACATAATTGCAATACTAAGTGAATGTTTTTTAGATTTCATGGCAACAGTACGCAGAGTATCAAGAGGGCGTTGTAATCCACCTTCTCTTGGTGCTCCGGTGCACGAGTGGCTCGTATTCATAAATACAGTTAACGCCCAAGATTTACCTTCCTCTATTAAAGGAAAAGAAATTTCAGAAAAGTTGACACATGTTAAGCTAGGTAGCGGCTTGCGTAAAGTATCATTTGCTCCTAAATATCGCTATGAAAACGACTCCGAGGTAATTTTTGGGCTACCGCAGTTCTCGCTGCAATTGATTACAGAGCATGATCAACCTATTTCTTGTTTTAATCTAAATACTCCAGAAGTATTTGGAAACAGCCCCCACATAGTAGATACTCAGTTGTTATCTTCATTCGACGATAGTATATGTGTAACGATGGATGCCAGTCTTTACTTCTTTTTACACGATTTAATATTGAGTTATATGAAAGAAAAACAGTCGACTGTTTCTGGTAAATTTTTTAAAATATTAGTTAAAAGTTTTTGATCCAGTTCCTTGTGACTGGGGCTACTAATTGGATTTTTGGTCGAAAATGTTTTGCTATTATCTCTCGTGTTTTATTTACAGGTGGATCAAGATTATCTCGTAAGCAAAATATCGAGGTGCCAGAAATCCTTCCTGATTCTCGAAGCTCAACTATTAGAACTGAGTGCAAGTACAGAGAATTCCGCTCAAAAGGTTGGAAAGTAGAGCCTCGTGTCCGTTTCTTAAGTTGGGCAGGACAGCAAATAGAACCAGTGAGTATTGATTGGGTTTTGGAAAAACTCGGTTTTATGCATGCTGCGTTAACTATACCTAAATGGGTACAAAGAGGTGCGCTGGACCCTTTAGATAGAACTCTTGCTCACGTGATGAACAAACTTCTTGCTCAAATGGTTAAAGATATTTAAACGAGTAGATTGAGAAATATGTTGTTTTTTTTTTTATTACTGTTGTTATTTTATTTTTTATTTATTTTTTCATAAAAGTATTTTCATCGATAAAAAACTTTTGTGAACTCACCGAAAGCGAAGTTCACACGCAACAACTCAAAAGTAATTACGTCAATTAACTGTAAAAATCAAAGTTTTAAAATATATACCCTACATATAATATTATTTTTAAAGGAGTGCTCTTATACTAAAAACACTTTAAAATAAGAAAATTTATAATTTAGTTGTATGCACATTTTTTTTTTTTTTTTACAGATATAAACTTCTAAAAAGAAAGCACTTTTTTTTTTTTTTTTTTTATTAAAAAAAAACAAAACGTTTGCATCTTTCGAAAACTAACTTAATTTTATCCCCAGAAAAAAAAGCCTCACCAAAAGCATCATGTATTATTTGAATTTCATTAGAAAAAATGTTTCAAAAGAGTTTAATTTTCGTAGGATATTTTCACAATTTTTTTCTTTTTTTCTTTTTTTTATTCTTTCGATTATTAATGAAATTGCAGCAAAACTGTTTCCGACATTTTCTGACGTTTTTAAACAATTCCAGACATTTTAGCTATTTTATTCTGATTTTACTTTGCTTCTGAATATGTGCAAAAAAAATAACATCTATATTTATTTAGTATAAATTTTGTCAAATATTGTGTCAAATAAAAATGTAACCTAAGTTAATATTTTTTAAAGTGTAAGAAATAATTTTGGATTTACGATATAAATAAAACTGGTTACAAATTAAGATATAATCAATACAGTTTTTATTTCTAAACAACAACAGTTTTGTTTTATTAAAAAGGGTAAATTTAGTTAAAACTCTCTTTCGTTATTTTTCTACTAAATTGAAATTACTTTATAAAATTGTCACTTTGTAAAATCTCATTTATTCTTTAATGCTACTTTAGAGAAAAAATCCTTGTAAACGGGAGAAATGATCGTAATTAATGCACAGTTAATTTTATCGTTCATTTGTTTTATTTTATGCTCTGTAATGAAATCTAATTTTTTTTTAAATATAAAAATTTAACATATAAAAGAATAAAGACGTCTTGAAAGGTCATTTCTTACAAGGATATTAAATAGAATTTTATTTGGTGAATTCTTTTGGTTGTTCATTTTCAATCCCATTGAATTATAAATCTTAAATTCATCGTGGCCGTTGTTGAACTTAAAATCTTGGGAAATAAAGAACGTTTTTTTCATCATTTTTCATTTTTTCAATTATCGTTTTATGTAAATAAAACTTCCGTATGCGTTAAAAAAAAAAAAAAAAAAAAAGGTAAGAATCTTATTCATGGAAGTAAACTAGTTTTGTTAGTGAAACCCTAAAAATCTTCAAAATCTGTCATTCTGTAACAATTTTGCATTTTGAATTCATTATCTATGTAAGTAACAATAAAAAGAATATTTAAAATGAAGTTCTCCGAATTTCGAAAATGTGCAACGTTTCACTCTAAAATTATGTTCCGAGACAGCGTTAACTTACATGGGATTTTGTCATAAAGCACAAATTTTTGAGACATTTACTATCAAACGAGATTTCGGTTAAGTAAGTTTGTCAGTGCCGGAACGGATTCTTTTCATCAAAATTTTTTCTATGAAAAGGTTTTACTGCATACGTCAATGTTCATAGTATTTAATTAATAAGAGATGTTGATCCTTTCGTAGAGGTTTTGTGAATAAAACACAAAATGAATTTGGAACGAGATTTATTGGCTATAACCTTCTTCATCTTCTTTCTGAGATATCCTATCGTTATTTTTTATGATAAAAAATGGAGAAGAAATTCTCCTTATTCTCCCTAATACAAAGTTCTAAAGTAGAAATGAGAATGAAATATTATTCTTGGTCCTATCGATATGTTCTTTTAATTAAAAAAAGTCTAATCTAAGGCACTTACAACTTACGCAAGGGCTCTGATACAAACAATCTTTAGAGTAATTTTATGTAAAAGCTGTAAAAATCGTTGTTTTTTTCTTTCATTTGAATTTTCAAATCATGAATACCATTTTATACTCATTTTTGTGAATGTTTTCGGTGTGCTAATGTTTGCCGTCAAAATACTTTTATGAGATATTAGTTAAGCTGATTTTGGTTTGAGTGAGCCAGTCCAGATTATTTTTAATGTGGAATAGTTCACAGACTACAACAAGCCAGTCTAGATTAAAGTTAAATGCGGTAATCATACAAAAGAAGTATTCTTGGTGTTTTATAAGGATGTGTATTAAAAGGAAATTCCTTTTTTTATTAATAGCTCTGGATATACTGATACTTGAATGAAGTTCTTTACAGCATTCTGCGGAATTTCATTTCTGAGTCATTACAAAATCTGATTTATTCTTAGTATTGAATATAAAAAATTTAATATATGAATGTTAACATTTAAAAATCAAAAAATATTGATTCACATTAAGTTATTTAAACTCAAAGAAGTTCTGGCAAAGAATTCAATATGGTAAACGTCATGTTCTAAACCGTTTAGGTTCAATTTGAACAAATTTCTTTTTTTGTATAAAAACGAAATTTGCTCAAAAAATAAAAATTAGTCTACTCATATTTTCACAGAAAATTATTTAAACAAAAATTTTAAATGTTATTGGTTTCTCAATAATATTTTTGATTTAATCTACTTCATTGTCAGAAATTTTCGCGAATCGAAGTAATCGCGAGTTCTTGAAGATTTGTTTAAATTTAGTAGATATATTTAAGTTGAGCAGATCCGTAAAATCCACGAAAACCTCTTACATTAAGTATTTGCTTTGCTACTAAACACGCGTACACAAACGCGTATCGCAAAGTTCTCCAAAAATACTTTTAGTTTAGAAAAGTAAAGAACGCTATCATGTGCAATTACATAACTCCATTAACCAGATTTAATTGGCAATTTTAATATATTAATACAATTAAGCTGGCATGACATTTGTATAAAATCTTTCATTGTTAAATTTCCAACGTTATTAAAACTTGTTTATTTAACATCTTATTCCCCGTTCACATAAACGATAAAATAGGTCTAATTGTAGCATTTTAAGCTAAAACCGTTATTATTCCGTATTTTATCATTTGTATGAACTTACGAACAAATTTTGGATGTATTTTTAAACTTGCTTCAAATATAAAAATTCATTTTTATCCAGTACTACAAAGTAGAACATCTATAATGGAGAGCGAAACTTTTTTTTTTTTTTTTTTTTTTTTTTTGATAGAATTACAACCTCTTTTCTAGGTCTATTTGTCTTTTATGAACTTTCAAAAAAGTCTGTGAACGACGATTTCAAAACACTGTTTAAAAACAATTTTGTTAAAATAAAAAACATAAAAAAGAGTTATAAATTACAGACGGGAAGCCTTGATATAATTATTAATAATATATTAGCTTAATTATATTTATTTGTACACAAATATATAAAAAGTAAATGTTTCAAAATGATATTAGAGCTCCATAAATTTTTGAGTGTTCGGATTTTATAATAGTCTTATAGTTTGTGAAACTGTTATATATGGGCAGATTTGATAAGCTTGTTGTCTTTTCAGTAGAGTATAGAGGATGAATATGTTTAGTTTTTGAAGTTGGATAAATTCTTGTAATATTTTCATTTTTGAGAGATTTTTTTTTCTCAATAAAGTCATTTTTATCATTACTAAACTCGGATGTCGGTGAATCGTAATGTTGATGTTTTCGATATTTTGCTCTGCGATTTTTAAACCATACCTAGAAGAAAAAAAAAGTAAAGTTTTAATACGCTAATGAAATAAAATTAACTAAATAAAATGCTTACTCTAAAACTTAAACTTAAAAAATTATGACTTTGGATACAAAAGTTGCTCTTATTTGAATATATAAATTATATATAATGTTTACATACTTGTATCCTACTTTCGGCTAATCCTGTAAATGAGGCTAGCTTTTCTCTGAGAACTACATCTGGATAATGACTTGTTTCAAATGTTCTTTCTAGAGTTGTCAGTTGATGATGCGTAAATGCCGTTCTGACTCTTCGGTGTTTTCGACCATGAAGGTGTTCTTGTTTTTCTATCATTACGTCTGAAAAAAAATTGTAGTAAGATTTTAAAATTTTACTATAACAAAGTTAAAAAAAGAAACCACGAGACAAGCAAAATTATTTTAAAATTATTATTTTTGAATGCCATAATAAAAGCTGTGTAATAAATTCAGTCAGTAATAAATTTATGACAAACAACGATGACATGTTGATGATAATTATTTCCTTGTATTTAAGATTTTAATCCATGAGTAAATTAACACCACACAAAGAATTGTTTTTCATTATAAACGAATTTTTTGTTTTTTACGCTGCTTCTTCGCATGGAGGCTGAGATCTTTACCCAAAACAATAGTTCGCATAAAATATCTTACCCGCTAATTTATCCATAATCCGTTCTTGGGGTGAATTTTTTTTAAGCGAAAAATCATCGATGCCAAATGATTGGTCGCTTAAATCCAGTGCCCATACGGAGCTAAGTTGGGAATCTTCTTTTTGGAGGTTTTTCTTAATGGATTCTTCGTATGTTGGATATTTATCAAACGGCATTTTAAATTTTGGTTTTAATATGTTTTCAACAGAGAACGATAGATTTGCTTTCCTCGACATATTTTTGAATCTTTTTTCGGTTATGAATCTCTAACTTATCTCACTTTTATTTCCAGGATTCAATCTGTACAAGATGGTTGATGTTAATAATCAAAACCTCACTTCACTGGATCTAATTAAATAATCTTTTAAATAAATGGCTTTTTGAGCAAATTAAACGACTGTCAAATCTAATGGTGTTTTCTTGAAGTGACCGTGTTGCGTAGACTTTGTATAAATCAGCCAACGATCTCAGATGGTAGTGTCAACTAAAGAAGAGATTTGTTTACTTTTTGACTTTTTTTATGAATGAGCTCGGCAATGATCGCGCGAACTGACAAATTTCTGTTCCTCCTCAGTCTAAACAAAACTCTAGATGTTTTTGTTGAAGCTAATCTCCCTCAAAATAAAACGAAGGATTAAATAAAAGACATCCGGGCGTTGTAACCAAAATTTATACGATTTATCTGAGATTTAACAATTTCGTTAATAAGATCATAAAATAACAAAAATCCTTCATAAAAGAAGCGTCTAAAAATGAGTTTTCGCAATTTTTATGTCATCGATAATATAATCTCTCTTTGTTGCAAAAAGACGACACATCCTCAATAAATAAGAAAACATAGACTGTATTGTGAATTAAGTAATTAGATTAATTTGTGAACGCTGATTAATTACAAAGTAACGATCGGTAATTTCCGAATAAAAAAATAAAGTTCCCGCCTCGGTATTGACTGTCAACTACGTGGTTCAAATTTTTATTTACAAATATTATATAGATATTTTTAACAATTAGAAAGAAAAAGTTTTTTGAATTTTCCAATTAAAAATGAAAATTAATCAAAGCAATAAAAATAATAATAATAATAAAAAAAGTTAGAAAAACAGCACGCACATTAAAGTGAATGTCTCGTTTACTATCAATTTTTTTACTTTAATTCGTTCTTTTGCTCATTTTTTCATTGAATTAATTTCATATTCAACGAATTTGCCCACCATTTTTTTGGTAATTTTTTTTATTTTTTGTAACTTCTTTAATTACCTTAAAGTATAAATCTGCGTCAAAAAAAATAATCATTTTAAAAATGCCACTTTGAACAAACAAGCGACCCAGTTGTACGCTTATCTAATTCGAGTATACGCCTATCGGCGGTTGAAATGTTTAAGTTTGAAGGCTTAACAGGAAAGTTATGTCAACAGCTTGATAGTGTAAGTGTGTTTAGTATCTTAAGTGGATATTGTTTAAATGGCGGTTGATTCATTCCAATCATTTTAGTGTAATGAAGTTTCTTGAAAAAACGAGAAAAACTAATTCACCAAAAAGATCATAAAATGCAACTTTCAAAAAAAATTGAAGCCCTTTTTTTTTCTTTCTTTATTCACGAGACAAAAGCTGGGCTATTAAGGTAAATGTTAATTTTAAACGTTTCTTTTTAAAGCGGTAGTAGCGGTAGCTGCAGTTGCTTGATTGCTTAATTAAAAACAAACGTGTGCATACAGAACAACGCCACTGCAGATTCGAAAAAGTGAACAAAGAAATTTCTGAATTTTTTTTTTTTTTTTATTAATGCGTGGTCAAGGTTTTCCAAGTCTTTTATCTTGCAGTTCTCATGAAATAGGGCTTTTTTACTAATAATAATAATAATATTAATAATAAAAATAGCAAATATTTCTCAACAACTAGGTATTAAACTTAACGTTGGCACACTATTTAAGGGTAACGAAGAGACGCCTTTATATGTAAAAGGCGGGAAAGCTTGTAGTTCAGCTTAATTAGAAAAATCGTATTAAATTTAAGCCGGCGCTGAACTTTCCTTCCATCATTTACTAATGGATCGGAAAAATTAAACTAAAAAAAGGCGAGAAAAGATTAATCAAATAGTTTGCTCAACTTCTTAAATTATTATGATTTTAAAAATTTAACCTTTCAAAAACATGTTAAAATAGAACAAAATAAATAAATAAAACAAAAAAAGGGTAAATTCTGACAAATGTTCAAGCTTTTTGACCAGGATCTAATGTCTTAAACTGCATTAAATTACGTATGCAAAACTTTTGTTTTTTACTAGTGACAAACTCCATAATGCATATTCTCATATTTTCACCGGATTTCCTCAGAACTTGTTTTCGTCTCCTACTGATCCTACATAACAATGCGAATCCACAACTTGTATGCACATAGTCACTGACTTTAAATAAGAGATTACATGTTCTTTTTCTAGTACGATAAGAGCAAGGAATCTAAAACTTCAAAACAACTTAAAACAATGTTGAGATATCTTCAGATAAACAAGCATCATTCTTGTAACCTTTATCATAATGCAGAACAGAGCATATCGGAGTTTTTTCTTTCACAATGGCATCTCATAGTATTATTAGTAAATGCAGAAGAAAATCTAAAAATTGAAGCACAAGGAACCTTTAGTTTGTGAAAATAATTTCTATAAGGGTGATAAGAAACTTTTATCCATGCTTGTTGCTCAAAAATTCAAAACTCAGACTCAACAAAATGGGCTTAGTTATTCAACTGTTAATATACGACAGCTCAAAAATCACTAATCACTGTTTTATAGACAACCATCATCTGCATTCAAGATCCAAGACATTTTCTTTGAAGGGTAAATGAGAGACAAAGTATAATGACCCCTGGATAACCCAACGATTGATAACGAACATCAGCCAAAAAGTTGAAGGAGTAAAAAAAGAAACATTACAACATTCAATGAACCAACTTAGAAAAGGTTTACTTTTTAAAGTAAAATGATGGCTACTTGAAGTAAGTGATTTTTAAAAATAATTAAAATTATCTCCAAGAAGTACACTTTTGTTTATCAAAAAACTTAGGTTAAATTCTATAAAATAAAAAAGTTATTCCATTTTAAAATGGTTTTCTGACATTATAGCTAGCTTGAAATATTACAAAAAAAAAAAAGAAAGATAGACAAACATGAACGTGATATTGTTCGCTCTTTAGACAAATAACACAGTTTTCCAAAAAGCTATGCTGCCAAATTTTTTTAAACAAATACAGTTGAATCTTATGTATTTTTGGGTCCAGAAAATATATCTAATTTTCGTTTTGTTGAACAAGGACATCAACCTTCAGCTGTCATACAAATGCTGGGTCTCACAAGAAACCAACGCAACACTGTGTAAATTACCAACCATTGGTTGCTCAAGACTGGACTTAACGAAAGAAAGAAGAGAGGAACCTATAGTGCATCAGCAACTAAAAAGAAGGCAATTAAAATGGTTACAGAGAAAGTTTGTCAAAATCCAGCTCGTTCCCAGCAAAAACTAGTTCGAGATCACAAACTGTAACTAATTACAAATCACCGCATTATTGAAGAGAATCTACATATGTCAGCATTCAAATGTCGAATAAGCTTCATGATTAGTGAGAATCAACACACACCTTCAACCTTGTCAGACGAACCCTGCGTTATTAGTTATTGACACATTTAGTGCTAATGACTAATAACTGCATTGGTGTAATGCAGTCAATTAATTCAAGAGAATACTTAAATATTTGAGATTTTAGGATAAGTTCTACATTAAGTCAGAACGGAAAAATGTTAAAACAGTAAAATGTAAGTACTCACAAAAATGTTGGATTGGAACTAATTCCGAAAAAAAATAAGTTAGAATATATATATATATATATATATATATATATATATATATATATATATATATATATATATATATATATATATATATATATATATATATATATATATATATATATATATATATATATATATATATATATATATAATACTCTGAGTGTGTTAAGAAATCAGAATGAAAGATGCCAGAATGGAAAATTGTATCGTCAGAACTGAGAAATGTCGGAAAGTAAAGAACAACGAAAAAAATTTATTACGGCCGTCAAAACATATACCAAAATGAATTCCATTCTGGGACCTGGTTAAATAAAATGCATCGTTATAAAACATTTCTCACAAGCTTAGGGAAGAGCAATTATTTGCTTGTTTTAGAAGAATACAAATTATTTAAGCTTAAATCAGGCCTGTCCAATGACCACGAGTGATAACTTTTTTTTTCCTCATATGGACTAAAAAAGTGACCAATCTCTAAATAACGAATTTGTTGAAGTAAACTACAGAATGATAGAAAGATTTTCCGGATTTTAAAAAAAATTCAATTTTGGTATCTTATGTTCTGATATTTTTCCGCACCAAGATTTCAAATTTCTCTTCTGACGTCTTTTCATTCGAATTCTTTTCCGTTCTGACTTTTAACTCGACTGATTAGGGCTGTTTCAAGTAACTTAAGTGCTTAAGTAATTAAGTAAATAACAACTCAAGTACATAAGTAAATTTATATTGCTTAAGTAAAATCAAGTAATTTTTTGTCAAATAAAACAAAATGAAAATTGATATTTTAGAAAAGTTTGTACAAAAGGCCGTTTTTCAATTTTGCATATAGCCATCCAAAAAACAATGTCATCGCTTTTTTGGTTTACATGTTTATTATTGCTTGGCTTTGCTTTACGGTTTTTGCTCAATACAATGCCGGGTGTGTAATCAAAAATTTTGTATTTTGGTTTCCGACCAAAATTCTAGTAGTCTTGTCTTACATATTATTTTCTAGTTTTGTTTTATATATATGTTTCAAGCAATTAAAAAAAAGTAAGTAAAAAAAAAAAAAATCAAAAATGAAAATGAATGGGTGGAGCCTTCAAAGTACAAGTTATCTGAAATTTGGAAACATGTATTAATCTCAACAAGGGATGAAAATATTGTTAAGTACAAATATTGTCCTTCAACTTTTAAGGCAAAACAAACAACAACAGCATCACTTTATCATTTAGAAAAAGTAGAAAATGTAAGATAAATAAAGTGACGGGAGTTTCTTGCCATACTTCATTATCGAGATCAACTTTAAGTTTGAATTCAAACCCTAATCCAAGAAAACTATCGATTGTTACCAGTTTTTCCAAGAAATTTTCTTCAAAATTTGTTTTGGTTCAAATGGTTGCTGTTTATTTTATTCACATTTGTCAAAAACTATTGGTATTCAAAAAGGATGGGCTGCTCAAGTTCTAAAAAATCCGAGTTCAAAGCAAGCTATGGACTCAAATGATTAAGAATGATGATAGGTTTTAATTGATTGGATGAATGAATTTCAAATAGAAACTGAAGATATACGTGCCTAAACTTAAAATTATCAGATAATTCAGTTCAATGGCTTTCAAAAATATGATTGTTAAAATTTTGAGTGAAACCTCAATAATCATTATTTTGGAATGGTTATTAAGATTTAAATAAAAATTTTAGTAATCATTGAACTATTAAGATTTTGAGTTAAGTCTTACAGATGGAGTCAGTGTAATGAAAAAAACTAAGAGTTTGCCTCAAATAACTCATCAACTGTGTCTTTCTCATGGAATCCACTTGGCAATAGTTGGTGTACTTTATAAAAAAGCAAGTAGAATAAAAAGTAAATAAAAATTTTTGAAGTAAAAATGTAGATTAGGACACTGAAGAAATTAATAACAATAATAAAACTAATTATCAATCTTCGGTCAATTGGGAAGAAGCATCACTTGATAAAGAAGCTGTTGAGCAATGTGAGCTTGATGGTTGCAAGATTTTTTAAAAAGTCACTCCTAAAAAATGACTATCTTTGCTGTTTTCCTAATAAGTTTTGAAATGAGTTGGCTTTAATTTTTGTACAAAAATACTTTGGAATTCAATGTCTAAAATGATTTTAAGATCTCTTAAAATTGCACCAATATTTAAGAAAACAGAGCACTTTAATGCATTGGAAATGCTACCAACTGATAATGAGATTAAAACTTCCAGATTATTTTGGGAAATTGTTGCTGGTACTAATGTCCTTTGTAAAAGAGGAAACTCTTTTTGGAGCTGGAAAAACTTGTGAATTTTAACAAAATTAAAAGATCAAGATACAACAATATCTGATTTTTTTTTTTGAGTCAATGGTGAAAAGAATTTTCGAAAGAAGAAATATTGGAATTGCAGGCCTTTTAAGATATTTAAAGGCACCAAATTAGAATGATCAAACTCAAAAAGATTCTATTTTAGACTATCCAAAAAAAAAAACTTTCAATTATAGCAGAAAATATTTATTCATGTCTTTTTTATGATCCTAAAGATGCATTTACAGTTGATTATGAAGCCTACAAATATTGAAATTATGAAGCCTACAAATGTTGAAATTATGAAGCCTACAAATGTTGAAATTATGAAGCCTACAAATGTTGAAATTATGAAGCTTACAAATGTTGAAATTAAAGAACGTTTACAAAAAGAAAGTAAAGTTACAGAGCTTGACCATTTTCTATCCCAAAACTCCAATGTAATAATGAACAAGGCTTCCATAAATGTTTTGGCTCACATCCAAAAAGAAATGGCTGTATTTGAAGGATCAAATGATTGTCAAAAAAGGTTTAAAATATTGCAGTGTTTTATAGTCTTAAGCACCATCATCAGTTGAAGCACATTATTACACATACTAAGTTGAGAATGTTATTGAGTAATAAAATGATTGACACGTTTTTTTGCATTCTAACTTGAAAGTTTAGTTATGTCATCTTTTGTTATACTTATATAGTACTATTACACTAAAATTTATATTATATTTCATTGTTTAGAAAATGATTAAAGTTATTAAAATTAAAATGTTGCATAAGTAATTTTTTCCTCTTACTTGAACATCCCTTGTTCTGATTTCCATTTATTAGTTAGGGGTACTTAACGAAACTGAGAATATATGCGTTTTATAGCTGCTATTAGCAAACATTTACTCATTAAATTATACCTTTTTTTAAACTAATAACAATAATGAATATATTAGGTTAGAGTTATATTCACTAAGTTAAATTACAGTTTAATGATTTTAAATCGAATTATGTACTTAGAACAGATAAATATCAAAGTAATGATATTTAAACTGCTTAAACCTAAAGTTTAGACCACAACATTTTAACTGGTCAGAATTTTGTTTCTCTGGGGCCAATCATATAAACATATTTTCGGCGTAAAATTACGTTGAAATTAAAGATATTTTTAACGTTTTTTTGTAAATTATAAAAAAATAATGATAATAATAATAATAATGTGCTTTGAAATGTCTATTTCTAGATCACACTTTTCCGAAAATGAGAATAATTACTCCGAAAAGCACCGGAAAAACCCTTTGGTGGGAACAATATACACACCTTCCTGATATGAAAAATCCAAAACTTGAAATCTTTTATGACCGTCCGAGAAAAAAAATTCAATTAGAAGTTTTCGACATTGTCCAAAAAGTTTGCAAAATGGTGCAATATGTATCTTTGGAATAAAAATCATAAAAATAAGTCAGAAATTGTCTTAAAAACTTTTTTTTATTATTACAAAGCCCTAGTGAGTAATATTTCATTCTAAACAAGTTTTTGTAATTCTAGGAAAAAGCAGTTTTTGTCAAGTGTTAAATTCTGCGTGACAACTTTTTTTTAATTTCAAAGCAAAAATGCCAAACTCTGTTTAAAAACACGATGACCAGGCAAAAAGGCTGTGTTATTTCAAACACCCAGAGACAGTGGAGTTAAACGCCAACTTCTCGTTGCAGTTGCAGAGGATGTTCCTGAAAATTTATGATAACTTCAAAAGCATCTTGTCTTTAATTTATCCAAGTGGAGTAGATTTTTCTTTGTCCTGTGACATGAAGTTAGCAAACTTTATTTACGGGCTTCAATCCCATGCCAGCCCTCATCCTTGTACTTGGTGTGATACGGATCACCGTAACTTGCCACAATGCGGAAAACTCCGCACTTTTTGCTCAATAAGAAAGTGTTTTGCTTCATTTCAAGATTCAGGTCTGGACCACAAGAAGGCTAAGCAGTTTCAAAATGTTGTTCATGATCCACTCTTAGATGTGCATGACTCTACTTTTGTTCTTGACAAGATCCCACCCATGGAACTTCATCTTTCACTTTGTGTGGTGAACCATTTGTTTAAAACACTGAAAGAAACCTGGGATAAACCTTATGAATGGCCAAAAGCACTTCACATCAAGCTTCAGCCATTTCATGGAGGCCAGTTTGCTGGCAATGAGTGCCGAAAACGTTTGAAACATGTTGATCTTCTTCAAAGACTTGCTGAAGAAGACTCAGCATTCCAAGTTTTTCATGGATTGATACACTCAGAAAATTTGATGCAGTTGTGTCCTATTGTTTTTTTATGAAATCAGTTGCAGAGTAACTATGCTGAAAATATCACACCGTTAAAAAATTCCTTCCTTTCTTTGCCAAAGGCAAGTTTGACCCCTAAAGTCCTCGCCGTTTTCTTTCATGTCAAGAACTTGATTGATCACAGGAAGGAATCTCTTGGCAAGTATAGTGAGCAGGCCACAGAGACATTGCATCACAACTTCAGAACACATTGGGAAAGATACAAGAAGCCAATAGACCATCCAGAATATTTGCGAAACCTATAAAGTTGTCCTGTTGATTTCAACAGCAAGAACTTGTGAAAGCATTGGCTTCTCTTGAAAACCTGTTGAAATTTTTCAAGAAAATCATCATTTTGAATTTAAAAATTCTGATTAAAATTAAAGGAATGCACTGTTTGTTTTTTGAATTTAATATGTGGAAAGTGCTGTGAAGAAATTTTTGATTACATAAGAAAAAAATAACCTTGTATTTATTGAGAATAAAATGTTCAGAAAAGCAAAAATTGTTTTATTATGATTCTCAAAGCAGTCGACATACAATTTCTGACTTATTTTTATGTTTTTTATTACAAAGATAAAAAACATTTCCAGCATTTTTTAACTTTTTTGACTATGCCGAAAACTTCAAAGTGAATTTTTTTTTCTCGGACGGTCATAAAAGATTTCAATTTTTGGATTTTTCAAATCAGGAAGGTGTGTAATTATTCTCATTTTCGGACAAGTGTGAGATGTCTGTGATATGTTATTTAGAAAGTAAAAAAATTTGTTGAAAATTTCTTCAAAATTGAGGTATTTAGAAATCTGTAATTACTTTTTCAAAAAATGACTGATTATTCATCCGATGAGGACAATTGCTGTTGCTACTCAAAGGCCAACCAAAAAGAGAATCCTGATAATTAAGATAATAATTAAGTTTATGTTCCCTTTATTTTTGCTGCAGAAATTTTTAGATTTAAGAGTTCTGCTACATTGTTGTAGTATCAGTGGAAAATTTTTTTGAATTAATTTATCTCAAAATCAAAATAACCCTTGATTATTAACTAAGACATCATTTGAAAGACACAAAATCAAACTTTAAGATTAAATGAAGAAAATTAAGAATTTTTGTATTTTCATGATGGCAAATAAAACGGAAGTTTGTTGAATTCTTCTGATCACTTAGTACAAGGTTAAACATTTGAGCGTCTCTTATGTTTTGCAACTATTTCCTTGATCTTCTAAGATGACAAACTTTTACCATACTAGTCTTGTTAAAATCAATAATAAAAAGTCTTATTGTTTCTTAGTTAAGTTGAGGCTTTACAAAGTTGTTTTGATTGATTCAAGCCTTTACAAGACTGAAATAATCTTGTGTCACTCAGTCTTTTTTTGCTGTCTTGCTAAAAAATGCTATAAAAACCTTTTTGAATCAAGACAGACCTTTAGTCACAACTAATTTGGTGCAAAAAAGTTTCAAAACGGCGCAATTATATTTAGAGATGTTTTTTACCTGTGCCGAAAGAGATAACAATTGGGTTAACTATGATCTAATGATATGTATTAACTAGATATGTAACTCGTGCTTGTATTAACTAGATATGTAACACAGTGAAGCAAATTTTTTGCCAGCCAGGTTTTTTTTGTCAGCCTAAAATGAGGCAATCATAAATCAAAGCAAAACAAAAATGAATTGTTGTCAGTTTAAATAAAACGGCAACGGGCATTAAAAACTTTAAAAACTTGCTTCACTTTCTCTCTCGGAGTTTTTGTGACGTCAGACATCGAGTTAATCATTGCTATGATCTCTATGCCTACACCATTTGTAGAGTTTTTTTGTTTTTTTTTAATTGAAAAACGTTATGAAAATAGCGTACTTATTCCTGTTTTGAGATTTTACGCTGAATTTCGGAGTTGTTACTTAGATACGCTTCTCCCAAACTAAAAAAGTTTATAGGATCGACCCCTGCTTAACTTTAAATTTTACAATATCGCTCATATTCCATTTGTCCACGCAAAAATCGTTGATAATACGTATGTTGTTTTAAAAAACGAATGTTAATGTCGAACAAAGGAACATTCAATTAAAATGTGTTCATTGATAATTCTACCACAAAATTTTCAGAAGAACTTAGCAACTTTTATCTTTGTTGAAAATACCCAGGAGTTATTATACCAAAAGATTTGCTTTCAGCAACAGTTTTGAGGACAAATCGTGTGGAAGACAACTCAATTTTTCTAAAATCAAGTCAAGTATTGTGATTACTAGTAAACGTAATGAACATCTTAATGCATCCGAAAATTGCAGTTAAATCTTCTGAAGGTTAAACCAGTCATTGTTTCCACAGTCAAACGGAAATCGTAAGATGTAACATTGGGCCAAACTACACAAGCATTAGACAATCGAAGACTAGAAGAGGGTTCTATAGAGTAACGAGTCTAAGTTTGAGGTCTTTCCCTCCAAACGGGCACTCGTACGCAGATCAGCAGGGGGGGGGGTGGATATCCAACCAATGTTTAGTGTCTTCTGTCATGCATAGAGATAGTTCTCTGATGGTGTGAAGTTGGTGGTGATGCAATTAGGAATATCCAAAAAATAGATGGAGAAATGAAGAAAGAGCAATTCAGATAAAAAGAAATTAGAACTTGCTACTTCTTGGGACAGAATTTGGAATTCTGGCACGTTATTAACCGAGGAAGTGCAAAAAGGTATGGTTTATCAAGTCCGTTGTCAGAACTAAACTCAGTTGAACTTTTAAAATAAGTTTAAGAAGAAAGAGAGAATAGTGCGTCCCACGTCTAAGAAACATTTATGGAACATTCGGCAATGGTGCCAAATTTCTTACGGCACATTAACTATTTGGTTAATAGGATGTCTAAATTATGTGAAGCATTAATCAAAAACAAAGATCAATTTACTAAATACTTAGTAATGGTAATCATATTTTTTAAATTGATTTTTATCTATGTATTTGGACAAGTTGCAAATTACACTTATAAGAAAACTGAATTATTTTAGTGAAACATATTGATTCTATTTGGTTGGCTTCACTTTAGTAATCTATCTATAATTCTTAAGATAATTGCATAACGTTTTTTAAGTAATAAAAACTATATATTCAATTATGTAAATAATTGCTTAAAAGTATCAAAATTAACTAGAAACCCTTTTAAAAAAAGCCTTATACAACCTAACTACAAAACTTTCATTAAAATGGAAAGTTAAAGAGTGTCAAATTCATTACAAAATATCATAAATACTTTGAAACAATTCTTACAAAGAAACTTCCATTTCAAACTTGCTTAGAACCAAGCTTTTTTAATCCCTTATTTCTATTCGTTTTACTTTTTGTTCTTCTTTTTTGTGTACAGTTTGATTTTTGTTGCCAATTTTTCAGCAGAAGCCCTTATGAAAAAGCTCTTTCTGTTTTAGAATAATTATTTTAAAGGTCTCTTTTCAAGATTGGTATTCGGCAGTAAATTGCTGAGCTATTTGGATTGGGCAAATGATTGAAAGGAAATTTCAACTTGTTCGTTAACAAGTCAGACTTTTTTTTTGTTTGAAGAGCTATAGGCAGCATAAATCAGTTGTTCCTTTCACTATGTGAAACAATAGTTGGAAATGTAGTGTTGTAAACTGCATGTTATCTTCAAGATTATTTAAACACATTGTCTTGAAGATTTCGAGCCTCTAATATCATGAGAATCTCATTTGCTATATCATTTTATACTATTTACGCGCAGTTCAATGTTGTTTTCTTTCGTAAATTTTATCAACGTCTCAAAAAAAAAAAAAAAGCGGCTGATCATTGCATGTTGTGTCAAGCAACTCCCTGTTTGCTGCTAGTTACATTATATTAAACATAGAGTTTGGTAAGTATGCGTCTTTGAAAATAATAAAACGGGGTTTTGATTGACTATTTTTGGTTGTCAAGGGTTTTTCCTACGCTATCTTCATAAAAGTGCAAAGGTTGTGTCGTGAAAAAAGTTGTACCAGGATGTTTATTCACCATTAACTAGCAAATGTTGTTATATTATAGCAACTAAATTGTTTTGTGTGAGCCGGAAGCTCTACAAATAAAACTAAATTCAGAAGCTCCGTAAGTTTGGTAAAACTGTGAGAATTATGTCCGAGTATAAGTAGTTGTGGTTTATTAAAAGTTTTCTTCTGGTATATTTTACGTTCATGAAGAAAGATTTTCCTTGCGCAATAATAATAGCTATAACCCATATATTTCTCAATTACTTATTGTACAACTTTGAGTGTGTTTTATTTCAGTTAAAAACTTTGTGATTTCTGATCTAATGTCATTCCTATTGGATGAAATTAGATAAAAAATCAAAATGGTAAATTTTAATTAGCTAATTAACCTTAAAAAGCTACAAATTACTTTGCGATCTTAACACGCACTTGTGCCGTATAGTGGATGTACCTTCAGACTTGCGCAATGATAAATTTCGATTATTATATAACAACGTTTATCGGACGAACTTTTGCTTTTAAATTTACGACCATGTTTTCAAGGAAGTGCTGCAACTTATGTTAAAAAATGTTTACCAAATACAAAACACCTTAACATTACAATTTGAGAGAAAGGCTGCTAATTTCTTTCTTTTCTAGTAGGGGCTTTCTGCCAGACTGTGTTTCTGTTACGACTTCAAAGTTGTGTTATATAAAAACATAATTCTTATTATTCATATGGTAAATATTATATTGATAAAAGATGTTAAGAAGTGTTGATTTAATGATTTAAATACCATAAACTTTGTAGCAGCTGCTCTTGTCAGCTTTTCGAATAGGCTGCGTATAAACCACTTGACTTGTCTGTAAATGTTTTTAAATCGGAAAATCTGCTTGATTCAATACATAACAGAATAATTTAACTAAAAAAAATTACTAAACATGAACCGAAATAAATGTAATTAAAATGAAATTGAACTTTTTTCGAAAAAAAAACAAAAACAAAAACAAGAAAAAAACTTTTTCTCACGTCAATAAAATGAACTGCTATCAATCAACAACGTCAGTTTTACATTTCAATCGTCAAATATGTTTATCATTCATTATACTAATCTTCTTACACGTCTTAAAGCTAGTATTACATTTTATATACTTCGATCAAAGCCAAACCATTGGTTTAGCCAATATCATTGCAGCATTAACGCAAATAAAATGGACTAATTTAGAATTTAATTTCGCTGTTGCTCTAATTTACGCTTAGAATTAAATTATTTTTTATGCCCCTTATAAAGTTTGTAATTTTTATGTTTAGACATTTTGTAATCTTGCAAGTAGTATGTTTTTCACGTTTCGCGTTTAAAGAAAAAAATGTTCCAAAGACATTAAGATGTGAAGCTGAAATCCGATAGATTACACAAGCAGAAGTTGTTTAAGTAATTGTCAAAGTTGTTTGAGAAACTTGCTAAATATAATCAGTGTGCTGATTAGAGTGACAGCCTTTTTGCACTACTGTATTCCTCTATCTTTCCTATGAACGTTTGGCTAAAAACAAGGAATACTTTTAGTATTTCATTACATTTTAAGAAAAGTTTACCCCAAAATCAAAATATCTGTCTTTCCAAATATTGTATATTTATTCTTATGCTGCGTTCTGCGCACCGATTACTTCTCCAATTGTTCTCTAATGAATGCAATGCTTTTTTTGTAAGGTTTCAACATTAGAAAAGTTCTTGAAGTTTTTTAATTATACATCTGATTAGTAAATCTGGATACAGATCCGTCAAGAGTGGGGGTTCAATGAACTTGGCAACCCCATGCTGGGTGAGGGCCTAACAATTTAATTGCCGGAAAATCTTTTTTTTTCACTAGGGTTTTGTTAATTGTTATATATTTTTTGTAAAGAGATAAATTTGTTTGATACTTTTTAAATAGGGAAGAAAATTTTCATAAACTTTTCCTTAACCACAAGAAAAAAAACAAAACAAAAAAAGAAGTCAAAAAAATCTTTTTCAGAGGGATGGTGACCGGAAAGCAACCCCCAGAAAAAAAAAATAGTAAGTTAGCCGAAGAAGATTTTTAAAAGAGCACTTCTTGAATTTTTGCTGCTTAAAAATATAAATTATGAAAATCTGCGAACTTTTTGAGCAAACTAAAACTTCATAGAGCAAAATGAGCTAATGTGAACTAACCTTTAATCAAAAGTTATAAAAATAAAATAAATGGCTTAAGTTACTGAAAAAGTGCTTATATTATTTGTTACAATTACAAATCAGTTCTATTTTAATGAACTTCAGAAAATTTCATTTATCTTTTTTATCATAAAGTTTGTATTTTTTTTGTTATCATTCGTTGCTAACGGATAATGCAAACGTCAATTTTTAACTACAATTACAAATCGGCCTAAAATCAGAATAGATTACAAAAAAGAGCATGCATTGAGGCTTTTAACTGATTTTTTTAGACAAACTAGAAGGGTATTGGATATCGAACTAAACTTCACTTTAATCTATAACAGAGATATTTATGGCCAATGAAAATTACTGTCTTCAAACCATTTAGTGTCATTTTTTGAACAATGGAAAGGAGCATTATCTTGTTGATCACGTACAGCCTCTCATCATAGTAGAATCACATCTTCTTTGATATTTTCTTCTTTTCATCGTTACAATGTTCTGATAAAATCTCTCACCATGCTTTAATCAAATTTTCGGGTAAGAAATCTTGGTGAGGGTGCAAGGAGTTAAACTTTAAGGATATTCGTCAACTTAGGTTCTTGAGGTTCTCAATAAACTTGCGACCTGTTGTTTGTAATGAGTGTCCTTGTGATTACCTCGAAATCCAAAAACTACATCACGAAATGTACAATAGGCTTCTTTAACAGCTTTTATCATCGCTTTTTACAGTTCCTCCAACTTCAACACTGAATTTTATTGGCGTCCAACAAGTATGCCACCTTTGATCTTTTGCCTGAGCTTTCGGAAACAACAGACGAACTTCAAGAAAAGTTTCTCTTTTAAATAACTAAAGTCTCCACAAACTGTTTTACCAATCCTAGTTTGATATAAAAAGGGGCTAATAAGACTTCGTTTAAACCTAGTTAAGGCTCTGTAAGGACATTTACCGTTCCTGGATGCAGCTCCATGAGTGGAACTGCAGTTTTTTGAAGTAACCAATAATATTACTTAATCAGTTATGTTAGTAAAACTTTGGGCAAATAAAACATATTTGATTAAATTTTCTGTCAACATTAGAAAAAATTTAGATCCAACTAGACCTCGACAAAATTGCGGATAAAGTAAAAGAAGAAATTAAATTATTTCTGAAAATACAGGCCAAAATTATTGTGGACTTTTTATATTCAGCGCCCCAAATAGGTAAAAAAAACAACAATTTAAGACAAAAATCATATGTTACATTATGTAATTAAAATGTCATTTCAATGACAAATTTTCTAAGTGAGGCAAGCTATGCATTTCAAAACGATGCCAAAATACCATCAGAGAAGCGTTGGAATTGTATCCGTAGAAGAACTCGACCTAATAAGAAATAAAAACAAAAAGATATCAACGACTAATATTGGAGTGTGTGTGTGAAGACGAGTTTCTACACCAGCTATTCCATTAAGTTGGTCTCAGAAATTATCAATAAAGTTATCCGATTTGATGTTAAAACACGAACTCCAACGAAGAAGACTTTCATTTGGAGAACGTGAAAGTGCAAAATATGGAAAGGTGGCTGACATTAACTTGCAAAAAGTTTTCTTAAGATTTTTGGTACGGCGTAAAAAAAAGTAAACTAACTTTATTGAACATGTTTCTGGGTTTGAACATGTTCGTTTAAATCAAGAACTGTCATAAGTTTGATAACTTCATGTGTACCTATTTCTGAAGCCAGTGCAGAGAAGTTTAACGCTAAAGCTAATTCATGCAACCGAACAAGTGTACTATTAATTTCTAGATAAAAATGGAAATGGTTGTTGAAAATTTGATGTTTTTAAACGTATCACTTTTAATCTTTTTCGATGACTGTGCAATCATAAAATAAATCTATTAAAAAAAATTATAATTTTTTTGTAATTACAATGTAATTGATTTACAATGAGGTCAAATATTCCATTTTAAAAAAAGTATTATCAATGATATTTTATATTTCAACTTACGTGAAAAACATCTGATAATTCATTTTCACCAGAACCATTTCTCATCCTCAACATCATTCTCATGCATCTGCAGCTTTTCATTAAGCTAATTGGTGATTACTATGAGACGAGTTAAAACAAGATGAAGCGTATCAAACGAAACTAAAGGTTAATTAATATTTATCAATAATTAAAAACCATAATTTCATATATTTTATTCATACCTAATGTCGTACTTTTTATTTCTATTAACATTTGTTACAAAAAGATTTTTCTTTTTTAATGATAAAATTGAAAATATGATTTCAACAACTTGCGCAGTTACTTATCTCGTGGTAAGCTCATTTTTTTCATTGGGTTTATGTTTTCAGCCCCATATCCATTTTGGAAGTATCCTTTAAGACGGTTTTTGTAAACTTCTATGAGGTAAGTTTCATTAAGAATGTCATTTTAATAAAACTTACCGATTTTTTGTTGTTAATAAAAACAAAATAATTATTTTGTTATTTCATTTGATGAACAATGTATTCATTTCATCAAACCAATCTTTTACGTAATTTATCCGAAAAATTTAAAACGACGTAAGCATTTTAGCTGTGAAAATATCAAAAAGATATTTTCGTAGGAAAAATTCTTAGAAGAATAACGAAAAAATTTCGTAATGAAATTGTAGTTTAGATATTTTGAGGAATTTCGAAGTATTTTCAATATACTTGGAGCAAAAAAAAAATTACCAAATGTTTTAAATAACACACAGTTTATTAAACAATATAAGCCGTTGTACAAATCATGTTTTAGAACTTTTGTAATATCGCAAGGTTAGAATTATTTTGTTCTATCTCCTATTTTAAAAGTTGGGAGAAAATGAGTTATTGATTTTAGTAAGTAATAATTGCTTTCAAAATACGCTCTATTTTAGAATATTTTTTATAAATAATTTGTTTAAACAAAAAAAAACGTAAACTAAAAACGTAAAGCTAAAGTTTTAAATAATTTTTACTTAAAGAAAAAATCAAAAACTTTCTCCCAACGTTTAAACTTGGAGATAGAACAAAATAATTCTAACCTCGCGATATATAGGGAAGATCAAGTCTAGTTTCTTTCATCAACGATTATAGAATAGCAACATTAAAAAGAAGCTATATATATATATATATATATATATATACACTGTGTGACAAAAGTTATCGTACCCTTTAAAAAAATTACTAACTCTTAATTTAGAATAAAAGAAATGCAAGGAACAAGTTAAAAACTGAATAAAAACTATTTGATTTATAATTATAAATAATTATTTAAACAAAAATTGAAAAAACAGAACAAGAAAAAAATTTTATTTTAATATCTTGATGAAAAAGCAAGAAAAGTAACAAAAAGAAGGTGACAAAAGTTATCGTACACTTTCAAAATAGTACACTTTGATAAATATTATGGGAACTAAACTTATATTTTAGTATCGTGTATTTTGTCCTTTAGCTTTTACAACAGCAGCAAGACGTCTTGGCATCGATTCAACGAGTTTTTTTGTAATAGACGGATCGATTGATTCCCACATCTTTACAATTTGGACTTTTAATTGTTCAATGGTGTTTACACCTGTTCTATCTATTCGTCTATCGATTTCATCCCATAAATGTTCTATTACATTCAAATCAGGGCTTTGAGGTGGATGATTTTGTATGTCCCAACCTTTTTTTTCATAAATTCCATCACATCTTTGGCCTTATGTTTGGGATCGTTATCTTGAAGAAAACGAAGTCATCACCATTACCAAGATTACGTGCTGATTGTTCAACATTTTCTTTAATAATACGTTTATAGTAATGTTTATCCATATTTCCTTCAATAAATACTAACTTTCCAACACCTGCTGCCGACATACATCCCCAAACCATTACTGATCCATTTCCGTGTTTAAATGTTCGGACTGTAGTTCCATTTTCTAAGCAATTTTTTGATGAACGCCATACACGAATTCTACCATCAGATCTTTTTACATTAAATTTAGACTCATCTGTCCATAAGACTTTATTCCAGAATGAGTCTGGCATATCAATGTACGTTTTAGCATAGTTTAATCGAAGCTTACAATTTTTATCACTAATACAAGGAACCTTTCTTGGAACGCGACTCACTATTCCTTGTCTTTTAAGACTTCGAATGACTGTTTTCGGACTAATTTTAACCCCCAAATCGTTTTCTATTTTGCAAGCTAAAGTTTTGGCACTTACAAAACGATTTTTCTTGATTGTGGAAGCTAAGCTTCGTTCAGCACGCTTATTCAGTTTTTTTGGACGACCACTTCGGGGCAAATCAGTTAATTTTCCTGTTTTTTTGAACTTGTTAATAATTGAAGAAACTGTGGATTTTTTAGAATCAACAATTTTTGCAATACAATTTAACGATTTTCCTTCATTCCAATGCTTAATTATTAGCTTACGAATTTCTACAGTGGTCTTAACCCGTTTCGAGCTCATTTTACTTTTTTTTAACCAAAAAATTCATTTAAAACAATTGAAAATAATCTTAAAGTGTTTACAGTTTACTTTATTTTCAAAAATGTATGAAAAATGGTGGACATAACGGTTTGGAGTTAAATAAATATTAGTGTACGCCAAGTGTACGATAACTTTTGTCATCATCTTTAATGTACTTTTTTCAAATTTTGAGCCTAATTTTAATGTTATTTCAATAAAAATTCCAAAAAATTCATAAATTAACAAAATAAATACTATTAAAAAAAAATTATAAATAATTTTCATTAAATATAGCAGAAAAATTGTGTCTATATTGAATATTTTTTTTTTTTCTTAGCGTACGATAACTTTTGTCATACAGTGTATATATATATATATATATATATATATATATATATATATATATATATATATATATATATATATAAGTAAATAAAAAAAAAAGATCAGATCAGTTTTTTACAAGGAGATTCTATTCTTCATTGTAAAATATTCGATAAGGTTCTTCACGGAAGCAAAAGTTGAATTTTCGATAAAAAAAAAAGTTTTCGAAACTCTATTTTTGTTTCGGTAAGTTCGAAATAATTTCAAACTAATTAATTTTGCATCGAAACGATTTTTTCATTTCGATATTGTCAAATTTGTTTCGAAATATTTTTGCGATTTCGAAATTCTAAAAATATTACCGAAACGATTTTTTACCTTCGAAATTCTAAAATTTGCTTCGAAATGTTTTTGCGATTTCGAAATTCTGAAAATAATACCGAAACGATTTTTTACCTTCGAAATTCTAAAATTTGCTTCGAAATGTTCTTGCGATTTCGAAATTCTGAAAATAATACCGAAACGATTTTTTACCTTCGAAATTCTAAAATTTGCTTCGAAATGTTTTTGCGATTTCGAAATTCTGAAAATAATACCGAAACGATTTTTTACCTTCGAAATTCTAAAATTTGCTTCGAAATATTTTTGCAGGGATTAGAACCCCAAAGGTTCTTTTACAGGGATTAAAACGCTCAGGATAAGATAGGGGTTTGATATTTTGTGACATTTTGCGGAAAAGGGAGAAGGGGGATCTGAAAAGTTTTTTGCGTGACATAATTTGCGAATGACCACTTACCTCTACACGGTGAAATGTTTCATATAAAATATTAGCCCTCTCAAAGTGAATAAAACCTACCTCTATAGAAAAAGCTACTAAAGTGTTTTTGTTTACAATTTAAATTGTAAATTTTGAACGTAGAATTTTTAAAATTTTTACTATTCAAATTTTTACTTATTAATTATTGAATGAAGATGCTTAAAAGCATCTTCATTCAATAATTAATATGATGGAGGGAGATGCTATATTTTAATTTCTAATTTAATATGAAAGGAAAGGGAGTAAATATTTTATTCCGGCTCTGAAAAACTACATTCTATTCAACAGTCATATTTGCTTTTATTAACAAAATAAAATTAAAAAGATTTATAATGTTCAATCAAATAAAAAGATATTAGAAATACATGTATAAGTACTACTATTTAACTAAATCGACTTTTAGTCGATTAGTAGAAAATCCAAAGTCGATTACATCGACTCTTAGATTTTTCAAAGTCGACTAATTTCGACTTTTAGTCGATTTAGTCTTAGTCGATAACAACACCAGTTTAAACACTTTAATTTCAAATTTGCATAACGTAAGTTTAAACTTTAGATTTAGAATTTTTATAGAACTTTATAGAACTTTATAAAATTTTATAGAATTTACATAAAAGTTCGTGCGCTTTTCCTAAATGATATAATTTAAAAGTTATAATATGCAATTCCTTTAAGGCCTGTAACGCACGTATATGAAACCATTGTTGCAATGTAAACGGCTAATTACTCTCTTGGGATTATTTAGATGAGATTTACAGCGATTTCAAACAATTATATTTATACCTTAGCAATCTTTTTGTTACATAACTAAAAATTTTAGTTCGAGTTGTTGAGGCAAAATCAAGTTATTAGGTTTTAAAGATTTACTAAAAACACGTGTTTTACAACACATTTTTGGCCATTATGGATAGTAAAATTAAAAAAAAAAAATTAGCTGTTTTTTATTTCATTTTAATATAAATTTATTCTCATCAAAAAAAAAAAAATCATAATTTTGATTACTAAAAAAAACAACTTGTTTTCAGTTGTGTGCCACCTTAAATTTACCAAGATAGTATTATTTTGCCACATATATATATGTATAATATATCTATATATATCTATATATATTATTCATATATATGTATATATGGCAAATTATTATATATATATATAATATATATATATATATACATACATATATATATATATATATATATATATATATATATATATATATATATATATATATATATATATATATTAATAATAATAAAAGGTATACTTGCCAAAAAACCCCGTGGTAAATTATTTAGGCACCCGGTTATTTTAATATTATTATGCAAATAAAATATAAGGTATTAAAATTACTTTTTGGAATAAATTTAACTTTCCAAAATTCTTTTTTTTTCTTCTTGTAATTAATTTCACTTTTCGAAATTCTTTTTTTTCTTTGGAAAATAATTTCACATTTCGAAATTTTGTTTTTTCTTTCGAAATTAAAATCAGTTTTCGAAATACACTTTTTTTTTTCGAAGTTAATTTCACATTTCGAAATTCTGTTTTTTCTTTCGAAATTAATTTTACTTTTCGAAATACACTTTTTTTTTTCGAAGTTAATTTCACATTTCGAAATTCTGTTTTTTCTTTCGAAATTAATTTCACTTTTCGAAATACACTTTTTTTTTCGAAGTTAATTTCACATTTCGAAATTCCGTTTTTTCTTTCGAAATTAATTTCACTTTTCGAAGTACATTTTTTTATTTCGAAATTAATTTCACATTTCGAAATTCCTTTTTTATTTTCGAAATTAATTTGGCTAGTTCGATTATTTTCATAAGTTTTTATAGATTTCGAAAAGAAAGAAGTATTTCGGTACCGTTTTAATCGAAAATTTTCGAAATTTGCAATTTCGATAATGAACCCTAATATTCGACATGTTTTGTCCATGGTTATTGGGACTTTAAAATAACGGTTTAAACACAAAATTTTGCGCAAAATCATTTTAATGCTTTATAATGATTTTAATGCATAATTAATACTAATAATTTTTATTTTTTCCAGAATTTAAGAAATCTTTTCACTAATACGTTTTTTAAAAGATTCTGATCTTGGTCATAATTCAATATTAACGAAAAAAAAAAAAAAATGATAGCAAAATATTTCTCCTAGATATTCTGACACATGTTCGGAATTCAGTCGAAAATTCGTAACTCTGACGACGCATCCTTTCTCAACAACACTATTAAGACATTTTTAAGTTTTGAAAAAAGTCGAAAATCTCTAATCTTCCTAACCAGAAATTTTTGATAGTAAATTTGCCAAAATTTCAATTTGGAAATTTTTATTTTGTTATTGCTTTTCTTAAAATTTTATATTACTACTTTTATCTGAATCTGCAATTTTTAAAAAAATATTTTCTTGTATTTACGTTTAACAATTTTTCGGTTTTTAATGATCTAAATTGAAAGCTTGTTGACTTTTTATTGAAAACGAGACATTTTACTAAGATAAATTTAATGATGACAATAAAAAAAGTAACTTTTTAAGCTAAACTGTGCTTAAAACTAAACAATTGATGGAAGAGTGAGGAAAATTTCAGTTACTAAGGGAGACCCATCAATAAACGTAAAAAAATTCATAAAATGCTTCATCAATAGATGTTCTAATTTTAATAATCCAAGAATAGCTGAAAATAAATGTTATTTGATAGAAGACTGGTTTTCTAATTTTAATGCAAAAATTAAATTTGATTAAGTTAAGTTTTCAATTTAAATTAAATTTGAATTAAGTTAAGTTTTCAATCTTTTTTCAAAAGCAATACTTAATTGACTCTGAAATTAAATATATGGAACTACTCTAAAACTTGGTATTAGTGTTAACAAATATATGGAACTACTCTAAAACTTGGTATTAGTGTTAACAAATATATGGAACTACTCTAAAACTTGGTATTAGTGTTAACAAATGCAGGCCCACCTTTACTCTAGCTCTTAGTGATTATGTGATATTTTCTATAAGTGAATTTTAAGTTGTTCATTTTTAGATTTACAGCTGGCTTTATTGTGGATTATTATCAGAGTTTTATGATGGTAAGCAGTTTAACATATTTGCATAACTCTTCTCTATGTTAACTAAAAATGATTAGAAGCCAGAAAATATCATTACTTTTTTTACATTACAATTTTTATAATTTTACACTTTTTACATAATTTTTAGACAACTTTTACACTCAGTTTCGGGATTACTTTACAATGGACTCAGCAGATGAAGTTGAGAGTAAATCCAGTGATTTAATTTTGTCACTTCCAGCAGATCCTAAGTTTTTTATTGGAATCACAAATAATTCTTTGTGCATTGAAAGTGGAAATTATGCTTTAATTGAAAAATTAAAATTGAGTGTTGGTTCAATGCTTGGGCTATGGTTGAAGCATAACTGCTCATATAAAAGTAATGCAATCATCTTGCAGCATAAAATTTTTGGTTTAAAATGTAACCCAGATCAAAATTATCCTATTGCTGTATTTGATAAAAACAAAACTTACTTTATTACTGGTAAATCAGGTATTTGGTACCATCTCTCAATAATATTTCAAACATCTCTTCTAATTTATATAAATGGCAAAAGTGTTATTACAAAAAATGGAACTAGCATCATTGCTAATGTATTCAACCCAAATGAAAGCTTACAGTTGAGAAGCACTGAAAATATTGCCTGTTTTGATGAGCTTTTCACAGCTAATAGCACAGATATTTGGCCTATATACTTCACCCAGCTTTATGGTAAATGGTCATTTCTTATAAAGACTTCTAAAAAATTTATCTTAAAAATGGTTTTTATAATTTTTGAATGAAAGAAATACATCTAACCTGTTTCTAAGATGTTAGTTTAGAGGTTTTGTGAATTCTAAGATGTGAGTTCAGAGATTTCTAACAGATGCAAGTTGCATGTTTATTTTCGGAAGGGAGTAGAGGAGTTTTTTGATGTTTAAGTTTTTTTTCATTTGAGAAACCATTTTAGTAAATAAGCTTTAACATCTGTCCAAAAGCATTGTGTATTGTTAAATATTTAAAAATTCTGCAGTAGTAGAGAAAAAATCAGCTTTTTTCATGGCTTAACAATTTTTTTATTTATCTGATTGCTTCATAAAATTGCTTTAAATTCCTAAACTTTTCAAAGAATGAGTTTTTAAATTTAATAAATATACTTTTTAAAAGTTTATATTTAAAGGTTCGATCACAACTTTAGCAAAGGTTAAAAAGTCTTTTTATACAGTTGGTGTTCAAGTTCAATTAAAGCAAAAGTATGCAACTGAAAATGATGCAAAAACTGCTGTTTTCATGGTAATAAAAGTTTACAAAAAATCAACTAAATAAATGATGATTCTTAAAAATCAGCCTAGAAGTTTAAAGAATCTTTATTTTCTTCATTTTTATAATAAATCTATTGTGAAGACTCTTCAGTTTCCTTACTTTGAAATCTGACAACAACTTTTCTTACAATAAAATCTGATTAATATTGAAATTATCTTATGAATTATTTTTTAGATATTTAATTCAACAAAGTATTTTGATATCATAAGAGTAGAGCAGCGAATGTAGTAAGAGAACGTGTTTTTTGCAATTTAATGAAAGCTATTCATGGTTGTTATTTGTGTTATTTAACTTGTTAATTGTGATATTTTTGCTATGCAGAATAGTTGCAGTTTTGTCCTCTGCTGTAAATAAAATAATCTGAAAATAAAATAATCTGAAAATAATGAGACTCAATACTTGCATGGTTTTTAATTTCAGTTATACAATGGTTTCAGTTCAGATTTATGTTCCACAGTTTAATGATGGTGTCTTGGATATGTTGGAAAGTGTGTTTTTTAGAAATATTAAAAATAGTTTACTGCTTTGGAAGATAGAAAAAATAGTTTATTGCTATTTGAAATATTTTTTTTTTACAAATTAAGACTTGCTTTCTCCATATTTTTGGTGGTGGAGTGTTGGGATAGAGAATAGAACTCTTGAAAAAATAGGTAAGTCCTGCTCTTCTTTTTAGTTTTGAAATCTGGTTACATGAAAAAATGATTATGGAATAGTATCCAATATACTTTTTAAATAGTTAACAATAATTGCAGAAAAGTATTTAATGTATTATTATTTATGGATTGCTGGTTTCTAATGACATGTAAGTTTATCATTTAGATAATCTTAGATCTGTCAGATACCATATAAAGTACAACTCACTACAAGATTGTAGTGAGTTGTACTTTATATCTGACAGATCTAAGATTATCTAAATGATAAATCAACTTAGTTACAAATCCCAAATTTTTTATCATTTGAATTTTTTATCATTTGATTTTTTTAATTATGACAAAAAAGTCAAAAGATAAAAAAATCAAATGATAAAAAATTTAAATGATAAAAAATTGAGATTTTTTAACTAAGTTAATAAGTATTTGTTTACCATTTTATAAAATTCATGATGAAATGAAATGTTGTGTTACTGCTGTTATTATTATTTTACTACTATTTCCACATTTAAGCCACTCCATAAAGGTTTTATTTCTTTTCATGAAAATTTAAGAGTATAGGATAATGAATTACCCATCAAAAATTTGTGCTGCAAATATGGATGTTCTAACTAAACAAGAGTGTGAAAATGCAATTGTCTACATTCAAACTTATTATGGTAAGTTATTGTTTAATGGCTTTACTAATCAAACACTTTTAATTTATTTACTGATAAAGCATACAAACCATCACACTTTTAAAGAAATGTTCCAAAAATTACTTCACTTTTTTTACTAGATTTTTCATTTTGTAGTTAATGAGCTCTCTAAAAAGTTGAACTGTTAAAGCCAAATAAAAGTACTATTCTTTTGAATCTTAAATGAATTTTTACAAAAGATATACTTCCCCTATAAAGCTTTTGTATAACACTGCATTTAAACACTTATTGCTAGAAGTGCAAAGTTGTTACTTGACCATCTTGATGAATTTATTAAATCAAACATTAATACTTTCAAGTGTTAAAAAGAATATGTTGCTAATATTCATAATGTGTATATATATATATATATATATATATATATATTGTTTTGTAAAATTTATGTTAATATTTCCAGTAAGAGTGCTCAATACAGAATAGTATAAGTAGAGTGAATATATTATTATTATACAAACTAAATAATTAGCTTTGTTTATATAACAGTACCTAAAGTTTCATGCACTAGTGATTATCAGGTGTAATTTGATTATATATATATATATATATATATATATATATATATATATATATATATATACACACACACACACACACACAGCAGTGTGATAAACTAAATTTTTATCATTTTTCAAAGAATAACTTTTCTCAAATCTGAAATTATTACCAAATCTTCTTTCTAATAATTCAATTCATAATACAAACCACAATAATTATAAATTATAACTGTTGATTAAAAGATAACTTTTATTTGAAAAGGTTTCCATGCAAATGTTTAGAAGCATCTGAAGTTCGATAAAAAGTTATTAACTTGTCAATTTTTCAATAGTTTCAATAAAAGAGCATTTGGTGGCATATCCATTTGCCTTCAAAAAAGCATTACAGCAGCAAGGCATTGAGTCAGAAAAGTTGATGAGAACATCTTGATAAATGTTATACCAACATTCTTTAATTAAAACAAATATATGGTCTTTGTAGATTGGTTTTCTCAAGAGGATTAAGATCTGGACTCTGTGAGAGCCATTCAAGAACTTTAATTTTTTGTGATTTCAAATAATCTTCAACAGATCCGGCAAGAGCTTTGGATCATTATTATGTTGTAAGACCCATTTGCGAGTCATTTTATTGCTTGCATGTGGCAGCATTACATTCTTCATGATGTCTAAATGAACTCTCTGGTCCATAATACCTACTATCAATCAATGGGACCCACATTGTCACAACTAAAACATCCCCAAACCATAACATTTCTCTGCCATGTTTAGCAGTAGGTAACTGATAATTTGGATTTAGTCTACTAGATGTCTGGCATACCTACTTCTGTAACTAGTGAACAGCATAAGCTTTGATTTGTCAGAGAAAAGGAATTTTGACCTGATTGATCTATTGGAAATTTTATTTTGGCTTACTCTTGGAAAACCTTACCAATAGTATATGGGCCTTTCCAGTTGAAATTTTAGATCTTCAAGTCCGAAGCTTGTTTTCAATAGCTTTTTGCTGACAAAATTTTTTTGATGATGTGACTTATTCCTGGTTTTGAAACATCATAAAGATCATAAATCTTTCTGCAAGACATTTTTTCCACAAGTTTTATAATTAGTTTCTTCATTTCATTTGAAACTTTTCTAGCATCTCCCATGATTTTGAAATACAACAAATTACTTGAGTTATAAAATTTCACAAATATTTCAGCAATTAGTTATATATGACTGATTTAAAAATATCTCAAAGTATTGTTAAATTATTAAGTTTCACAAATATTTTGGTCTTTATGCTTTTTCTAAGAAAAACTTGATTAAATTGCAGGGTATGCTAGTGTTACTAAACTTTTGCATGGAAGGATTTTCAAATAAAAATTAAATTTTGATTAATCGTTATAATTTAAAATTTTTGTAGTTTGTATTATGAAAAGAAGATTTGGTAAAAACTTCAGTTGATTTGAGAAAGTTTGTGAAAAGTTATGCTTTAAAAACTGAAAAAATTTGTTGTTTCTAAACTTTTGTATGCTATAGTGTATATATATATATATACAATGGTTTTCATAAATTTAGTCGCACTCATATTTGAGAATTTAAATTTTTAGTTTGTTAACAATAAATCAATAACGAAAAAAGATTTTTTTCTATTTATTAGATAAATACATACAGAATACAAAGTTTAAAAAAAATTTACAAAAAAAATGCAAACGCTAAGTAATAATTAGGTACAACTACATGGTATTAAAAAAATAAGACAAAAAAAATTGTTCATAAATTTAGACGCACGATACATTAGGAGACGTAATTTATGAACCAATCACTATTTTGTGTATCCGTCTTTTGCTTTAATACAATTAAGAACTCTTCTAGGCATAGACTCAACAAGATTTTTGCACATCGCTTCTGGGACCCTATACCAGGTCTCCTTATAGACGTCCTTCAGCTGGCCAAGTGTGGAAGTTTGAACCTCTGCCAATTCACAATCAATCCAAGCCCAAACGTTTTCAATTGGGTTCAAATCAGGTGAGTATGGAGGCCACGGTTTTGTCTTGATATTATTATCGTTGAACCACTTCTTTGTATAGTATGCAGTATGTGCAGTAGTGCCATCTTGTTGAAGTTTCCATAGTTTATCATTGAGCATAAGCAGGTCAATTGACGGATTTAGTTTGTTTTCCAGTACTTCTACGTATATTCTGGAGTTGATTCTTCCGATGTATGTTTGGCACATACCAACACCTTTGTAATTGAAGCATGACCAGATTCCTATTGAGCCTCCTCCACTTTGCACAGTCGGTCTAATGTACCTGGTGTAATACTTTTCGTGAGCCATTCTTTTGACTGTTATGTTAGATTTGCGATTGATTAGCTCAAAGTTACTCTCATTACTCCACGTCATGTTTTTCCATTGTTCTATTGTCCAATACCTTCTTTCACGACACCATTTTAGTCTCCTTTGTTTATCATATGGACGCAAGAGCGGTTTATTCAAAGCAGAGTAGAATCCAATCTTGTATTTGATGAGTATTCGACGGACTGTGCTTTTAGAAATAGATGTATTTCGCGTTGTATTGAATTCTATGTTCAATTCTTTGTAACTAATTCTTGGATTAGCTCTGACAGCTCTAAAAAGGGCACTATCGTCCTTTCTGGTGGTTGACAAGGGTCTACCTGGCCTCGCTTTCTCGCTGGCACCACCAGTGTGAAGAAAGTTTTGCTTTGTTGTCCGAACGCATTTCTCAGAGACTCCAATTTACCTGGCGATTTCTCTATTACTTTTGGTTCCTTCTTTGATGTGAGCAATAATTTGCCATCTTTCAGCTTGAGTGATACGTCTTTTGCCCAATTTTTGCGTCTTTTTAGTGCAAAACTAACTTAACTTTTGTTTATTTATTAAATAATGATTAACTAATTCCAGCTAAGTTATATTTATATAAGGTTTTTTGACAAAATCAATTAATTTAGGCTTATTAATGAGAAATATGGAAAAAAAACTACTATTTAACTATTAACTAACAAGATATAAGACTTTTTTGATTGTGCGTCTAAATTTATGAATAAAATAAAATTAAGCTTATCAATTAACTTTTTTGTGTTAATTGGTATAGAATAAGTAATAAACATCCTGTAAAAAAAATTAAGGTACTTTATAATAAAGTTTCACTTCCTCTATTAAATTATATATCAAACATAGCGGTAGCACTTTTATTTTATTTTTATTTTAAGTATTTTTTTACATATATGTAAAAAAAAAGTGAGTGCTTCTAAATTTATGAAAACCACTGTATATGTATATATTTATATATGTATATATATATATATATATATATATATATATATATATATATATATATATATATATATATATATATATATATATATATATATATAAAGAGAGAGAGAGAGAGAGATGAATACAGTGAATTCAACAATTATTGGCTAACCCTAGCATAACTATTTTATTTTTGCTGTTATATATGAAATATTGACCCATTTTGTCGTCATGTAAGAATTACCTATACATTTTGCCTGTCAGTATTTCTTAATTATGTAATACACTGTCTTTCAAGGAAGTAATATCTTAGCAGCAACTTCTCGTTGAGTATCACTGTACTGGTATTGAGTTACTTATGTTCAAAGATTTGTAATTTCTTTCATTCTAGATGCCATTTTATTTGATTGTAGTACAACTAGACAGTAATTGTACTGATTAGTGGTTCTAGATATAATGTTGATACATTTCTGTAATATTCTGAAAAAAATCACAAAAGTTCCAGAACTTTTCAAGAGAATTCTTTTCTTTACTTTCCACTTTGCCAATAATTTTTGTATGTGATTTTAACAAACTTATATTGATTTGTAAATGTAACAAAAACAAAAGTAAGTGAAAAGCTGAAACTTGTATTATATATACAAATAGTAACAGAACACAATAATTATCTTCTATAGTTCTTATATGTCAACAAATGTAAAGTATTTATGCAAGGGTTGGCTAATAATTTTTGGACTTACTGTATATATATATATATATATATATATATATATATATATATATATATATATATATATATATATATTATTTTTCAACAAGAAGTATAAGTATACAAAAAAAAAACAATTTTTCACTACAGTTTCTATTGCCTAAATGTGCAAAGAGTCTAGTAGTTTTTTTTGCCTACAAAAAATATCTTTACAACCAATAAGAATGGTAGACAATATCACTGAAATGATAAGATACCAATTTTGTACTCTTAATCTATGTAATTTAGAAGCTGTAGTTTCATTCATAGACCTGTCCAAAACAAAAATGATTATCTTTTAGTTGCTTAGTTTTTTATACACAGGAATTCAGATAAAACAAAGCCTTGCTTTTGTGAATCTAAATGGAATCCCTTCAGGTTGCTCTATTCAGATGGGTTTTTATACCAGTAGTTCATATCAAGATTTTGCTGGATATTGGAATATAAATGAATCAAGTGATAACAGTCGATTAACAACCGGAGAATTTCTAAAAGTCTGCAGAACTGGTAAAAAAAAGTTTTAATATAATTTTTTGTGATAGTTTATACTTTTATTGAAAGTTAATGAAAAAAGTCAGGTGCTTCACCATGGAGTATTGGTCAGGGAATAACTACATATTTTGTAATGACTTTAACAAGTAGTTTTTACAACTTTTGTTTAATTTTTATGTATGAATATTCTATTTATTTCAGGTGAGGTGAAATAAATAAGTGATTATAGTTGAGTATATTTGAAGTCCTAAACTCTAAATGCTTAACTTTTTTTTCACAAATACTTAGATTCTGGTTGGCTATCAACAATTGACAGAGAAAATAGTGAGTTTCTTCATTTATTTGAACATTTTAAAAGTGGTTTTCTTATATCAAAACATTTGAAATACTGTATCTTGAATATTAGGAATTGAGTTTTTTTAGGCAATAACTTGGCTAAATCAAAAAATGTCACATCATCTGATACTTATCAAATAATGTATATTTACTTGAATCGTATAACTGATGGCCTAAAATTTGAATTTTTTTCTACCAAAAAAATTACATCATCTTGGATTCAAGTTAATTTGAATAACATAAATACAATTTGCAAGGTAATAACTTAAAAGATCTATTTAACATTTTTGACATTCTAAAGAGTTTACCTTCATTTGTGATAGAATCTTTATTCAAAGTAGTTAAACTACTTTGTGAAATCCTATTGTAAAATTTTAATTTTTCATAAATATTTCTTGATTTTTAGTTTTACTTTCATAAACATCTCCTGGTTTATTTGATATATAGTAATTTGTATTATTTTTATAGTTACATTATATTTATCACTGTATTATATGCTTGGTTTTATTGCATGCATGGTTGTATTATAAGGACAGTTGTACTATATGTATGGCTGTATTATATGTAGGTTGTATTATATGCATGGCCAGGAAATGCTTATACTATGTCTGGTTTTATTGTCAAAATTGGTAACAATTCATCTATGGTTAATTTTACTTTGTGTAATCAACATAATGATTCCAACAATGCTTTAGATGTATTAGAAATTGTTTGTGTCAAATGCTCTAGTGGTCAGTATGTTAGATATGAAATGACTGAAAGTAATACTCCAGCAATGTTGGTAGAGTTAGAAGTCTATGGATTAAGGACTGGTGATAACTTTAATTGTTGTTGAGCTATTATATAACATATAGTTATGCATGATAATGTAACAACCTAATGTGTGTGTTGTTAAAAAAAGCATTTTTTAAAACTTTTTATTGTTTTAGATAAGAAAGTTAAGTACCAAGATTTTCAAAATGAGTTGAATTCCGGTAAAATTTGTTTATATTGAAATTACTAAATGATTAAAAATATTTTTTTCTAATTTAAACTTTCTAAGTTTAAAGTATAAATAACAATTTATTAGAGTTGTTTAGATAAACTTGTTGCAACTTCAAGTTATGAAATGAATGGTCATTACATGAGTTGGAAAGAAAGTCCTATCCCTGGTCATGCAACATTGAGTTTGAGAATGAAAGTGCTTACCCTAACTGGTGAAGTCTTCATTGATGAATTTGAAGTGTTAAATACAGATTATATAGACATTACCTCCTTGACACCATACACTACTTTTGTACCTTGCTTTAAAGTGAGTATTGCTCGAGAAGACCTAAATGCTTATGGAAAATTTAATTGCAATTTTTCAAGTTTTGTATCTGCAGAATCAGGTAAATATTTTGATGTTTGCATTTTATAGCTATGTTGTGAATATTTTTTAAAATCATTTTTACATTTTTCATTTTGTGTTTTGAAAAAAATCAAAATTAATTGTTAAACTGAAGTGCAAAAACTTGAATATTGATTAGTAGTAATTATGAATATAAAAAGGAGATAATTAATTTTTTTTCCTTTGACTGTCCAGAATATTTTAGTGATTTAAATAAATCTTTGTCTTCTAGTTTGTAGCATGTGTATTATTTTATGTGATTCTTATTGGTAATAATAAGTTTGTGTTAGCAGTTAAAAAAATGTTTTTCTCATATTTCTTTCTCATTTTTCCTACACTCAAAATGTTTATTTATATTTCAGTGATTTTTAAATTTTTTTAGAACCATTACAAGCTCCTGACCTTTTCAACTGTTCTGTTTTAAGTGAGAAAGTGTGTACAATTGAATGCATTTTTTACCAAATAAATTCTACGAGTTGGCAAGGAAAACCTTTTAATTATGAAATCTATTGGGGCCCAATTGAATCATATTCAAATATTCAAAATAATCTGAGCAATTGGGGGCTGTCAATGTAATTAACTTCAAAAGAATTTTTTATTCTTTATTTATGAATATTTAGTTTAAGCTTAGATTTTCCTAACAATTTCATTATCAGGTGTAATCAAACCACGGTTACTTTCACTGAGGCTAATAACATCTATAAAATAAAACTTGAATCTGATAAGAGATACACTAACACTTGTATTGTATTACTTGCTACAACTGGCAATGGGCTATTAAAAGGTGTTCGATCAGTGAAATGCTTACAATCATGCAGAGGAGGTTGTTTGCTTAGATTTTTAAAATTTCATTCATGTTTTTATTAACACCTGTTATTACCTGTTAATATCAAGTTTAAACATGTTTGAAGATGATTTTCTTTATCTTACAGCAGACTTATTACTAAGTGTTATAGAATTTTCCATCTTAATATGGTGCTATAGATAAATATTATTGAAAAGAATATTTAAGAAATTGATATGAGGAAAAAGATGGTATGAGGAAAAGATCTTTAATATTTATTTCATAGACACTTAACCAACATATTATAGGTTAAGTGTCTATGGAATAGATATTAAACATCTTTTCCTCATACAAACCTGAAAATAGATGATGAGAGAAATTTGATTAACTAATTTATCTTATTTACTTAATTATTGAGCTTTCTCAAATTAAATGATTGTTAATTTTTTGTTAAAACCTTTTAAGTGAAACCCTCATTTGTTATTTGTTTTCATTTGCATGTTTTAGAAAACAATGTCTTTGTTGTGAATGTTTTTTAGAATGAGAATATTTTTTTAGAACCAGCTCAAGCACCTGATCTTTATGAATGTACCTTAGAAAATAAAGAATTTTGTAAAATAATGTGTAAATTTGTTAATATAAATGAATCGAATTGGCGTGGGGTAAAGAATGACTATAAAGTCAGTTATGGCAGAATTGATCTGATTAATGAAAGTAAAAGTGATGTAAATGATTGGAAATTAACAAAGTTAGAACTTTTTTGAATATTTTGAACTATTTTTCTATATTTTTTTATGTTTACTTTTTTTTTTAATCATTAAGTAAAAAATATGAATTTAATGTTTAAAAATATTTAGTTTTAAAGAGCTAAGTGTTAATTACACTGAAAATCCATATGTTTACAATATTGAGCTACTTACAGACAAATCATACACTAACACTTGTATAGTTTTGTATGCAACCACACTAAATGGAGCAGTAAAAGGTGTTCGATCAGTCACATGTTTAAGATCTTGTGAAGGAGGTGTATTTTTTATGAGCTTTTATCCTATAAAGATTTAGTTATCAAAAGTTTTTGTTAGTTTTTAGTGTTGCTTAAAAAAATCTTTTCATACCCTTTTTTTTAGCACCTGAAGCTACACCAACAAGTATTGAAGGAATATTTTCTTCAACTGTTAAAAATATTAGCTGGAGCCCTCTACCACCAGATGTTGATATTTGGAACATGGCTAACTTATCTGCTGCAAAATATCAAGTGGATATTGCCTATGTGTTTGGTATTAATGAGACAAATAGCTTATCAATATACAGCTACCAAACATATGAAACTAAAAATAATTTTATAGTTGTTAATGAAACCAAACATAATGTCTTATATTTTCTGACCCTTGCAGCTTTTTCTCTGGAGAGAGGATCTAACTCTTCTTTTTATTGCTGGATCAATGAAGTTGCAAGTAATTTATTTGTGTGTAAAATATAAAAATCATTTTTCCCTTATTTTTTCAGATGGATAAATGAGTAAAGTATATGAAAAGGGTTTTTTTTATATTTCAAAAAAATTGTTTTTATAGAGCCATCAGTCATCCCAGTAATTTTAAGCATGACAAATATTAAGACCATGGTTGTATCAATGACAATTAAACCAGTTTTTGTTCTTGATTGGAGAGGTGCTAAATTTCTTCAGCTTCAAGTAAAATCTATTAATCTTCCTCTTCCTGTACCTTTTAGTTGGAACAAAACACTGAGAGTAAACTACAATAAGGAAATCGAGTCATATCAAAATTTTTCTAGATGTGAGTATAGTTCAATTTTGGTATTTTTAAGTCAAAGCTCAATTTTAAATCAAGAGTTTGAATGGGATGGTTTCTATCCAGAGAGAGCTTATAACCTTTCAGTTGCTTTTTGCAATGAAGCTGGCTGTGGAGATTTCAGCAATCTTTTCTCTATTCAGACTGGGGAAATGCCACCCCCTTGCTTGAATATATCAACTTTATATGTTACTTCAAACTCATGGAATATTTCTATACATGGAAATCAGAAGTTCTGTAGAGAAATGGAAATCTCAGCATACAATTTTAGTTTTGTTGATACAATCACTCATAACAAAACCGAAATGGTTCCAATTAAAAGTCAGCTTTATTTTGATAATTTATTGTGCAACAGAAATTACTGCGTGGAGACAGATGAAAGAAATGTATTTCAGGAAATTTATATGATTTGCCAACGAACTTTGCCTTCAAGTAAAGTTTATTGAATTTAATTGGTTTTCTTTTAAACTTTGTAGAATATTATTTTACTTTATAATAACTTATTTTTGCATGAGTTTTTTTTTTATATATAATCAAGTTTTAATTTATCTAAAGAAACTTATGAAACACCAAACATCATTGAGAGTAACTCAACCAAAAATAGCTTCACTTTTACTTTGGTGATGCCTGATGATAATAAAATTTGTGGTTATTTGACAAATCTTATTATACTGTTTCGAAAGCTTCCTGTTCGTTTAGATATTTTAGAAGACAATTCTTCTGATTTTTCAAATTTTTCTTTCCCCATTAAACATGAAGACTTCTTTTCAAGTCAAAGTAAGAGGATTTTTACTCTTACAAACCTGTCACCAAGTACACAATATGAGGGAATTTTGTTGTTTAATACCAGTTATGGGCCTGGACAAAAATCAGATGTTAAATTTCGCACATTGGGAGGTATGGATCTGTGTTAAAAAACACTAATTTTGATTAAAATGTTTTAAAGTTTCATTTTAATTCTTCTTTATTTCTTCTAAAACTTATCTCCATCTTTCTTTTTGCAAACGTTATTTTATTCAAACTCAAATCTTTATGTAATTTCATTTTTTACACTTATAGCTTAATAATTAATTCTTTACAACATTAAATTTTTCAGGGCCAACTATTAAAATGGATTTTGAAAACAAAAGTGAAACTACAGACTCTATAACACTGATTATGAAAGATGTGTACTCTCAATATAGGTTTGGTAACATTACTTTTTATAGAATATGCATTGAAGTAATATCACCATACCACATAAATGAAACATGCGAGGATAAAAATGTTCGCCTTGATATGACATACAGACTTAATGTTAGTCGAGATGGGATCTACATTGTAAAAGTTGCTGCTGCAACAATTTATGGAGTTGGAAACTTCAGTGACCCAGTAAAGCTCCAACCAATGAGTTATGGTCTGTATTTAATTTTATGACCATCATTTCTCTTTTTAATAGAACTCATGCATATAATTTGTAATAGTTTTATCATTTTCATATATTTGTGATTCTGTTCAGTTAAAAGGTATTTTGTAAGAAGACCTGAAAACTATAAGAAAGCAGTTTGTATGATATTTCTTAAATTTCCACTTATAATAAGTAACAGCTTTTTTTAACAGTTGGATGTTAATTGTCAAAAGTCTTGAATGTTGTTTTATTCTAGAAAATGGAGGTTGGTCTGAATGGAGTCCTTGGTCACAATGTTTTAATGAATGTTTAGGTGATAAAACGCAGCGCACACGTGATTGTAATAATCCCCCACCCTTTAATGGTGGTGAAAAATGCTCAGGACCTTCTATTGAAGAGAAACCATGTAGTGAAGATGGATGCGCAAGTATAATGATATTATTTAAAATTATCTTTTATTGTTTTAGTATTAAATTAAACAAATGTATTGTTTTGAAAGGTGTAACAAAAAAAGATTATGGATATCGTATGTCTTGATAATTCACTTGTCACAATCAGTTTCAGTAATGTTTTATGGATATTATTTAAATTATATATTAATGCTAGAGGTTGCTGAAAATGTACCTTACAATAAACATTGTATTTTACAATAAAAATTTATTTTATATAACATGTTGCATGTTAATTTTGGCAATTGCAATTTTAAACCTTAGCATAATCTTTTTAAGTGTTGGAGCTTTAGCAACAAAAGAGTTATGTTTAATTCACTTAAGTGATGACTGTATAAATTAGCTAAAATATTTCTGTTTTATTGTGGATGGTTTCATTTTTCAAAAATAGAAGTCTTTTAAAAAATTAATTGTAAAAATGCTGGTAGTTTAGAAAAACATTCCAAAATTACTAATAGTTTGATACTTTGAAAAAATCCATGCAAAATATCAGATTAACTGGATTGCAATTAATGATTGGAAATTTTGATTATTTTGTGCAATAATTTTCTGAACATCCAAAGTTTTTTGTTATCTTAAACTTTTGCTTGCTGTAACCTATATATATTACGCCTATATATATTATATGCTTCATATTATTTAATTTTTTAAAGATGTTTCTAAAGCTCCTGTTAATTCATAATATTTTAGGTGAGAGTGATTTTCGGAATTGGGCATCATGGAGTGTATGCACAGCTACCTGTGGCATTTCAGAGCAAATAAGAAAACGTGATTGTCTTACTAAAAACTGCACAGGAAAAGTTATTCAACAAAAACCTTGCATTTTACCACCATGTCCAGGTCTTTTTTTTTTATATATTTTTCTGTTAGAAGTTTTATAATGTATATAAGTATAATGTATGTTAAATTGAGAGATTTACATCAAAGGTTTATGTGTATTAAAAAATATCATCATTAAAGAATAATTTTTTTTTAAAGTTCTACTTATCTATATTTTGATATCCATTAGTTTACTAGCAATCTTCTTAATCTTTTGTCAAGATAGATAAACTTATACAAGTTAAATAAACTTTAGAAAAACGTTTCTATACAATTAAGAGTTATTTCAGCAAAATCAGTATATGAATATAAAAATGATAGAGTTAAAAAATTCACTGGTTTTTAACATGAATTTTAAAAAAAAAATTTTAAAAATTTAATAATCTTTTTTTCAAAAGTTTAAACAAGAAATCTTTTTGTTTTATTCATGCAGTTAATCGGGAATGGGGAACCTGGTCAGATTATAATGAGTGCAATCAAACATGTGGCAATGGATTTAGAATGCGAAATAGAGCTTGTGATAACCCTTCTAGCACTGGTGATGATTGTTATGGGATTTCTGTAGAAGTGATTGGTGAATGTAATATAGAAGCCTGTCCAAGTAAATTAATTGCAAAAAAAAGACCATTTAGAAATCTGCATTTGTTTTTTTTTTTAAATATTCAAAATAAAAAAAATGTACTTTGCAAGCAAATATAGAGAAATATTAGAATGAATTACTTTTTTGTGTTTGCTTCTTTGAAATACTGAAAACATTTAAATGTGTTTAAATTTCAAATGTTAAAATGCAGTTTTAAAATATATTTAAGTTTAGGTTTAAATTAAAACTTTTATTTAAGTTCATGGAGGTGAAAGTGAATGGTCATTATGGAGCAAATGTGACAAACCTTGTGGTGACAATGCCTACAAAATCCGGAATCGTTATTGTAACAATCCTACACCAAAATACAGAGGAATGGACTGTCAAAACAACCTCACAGAAACACTTAAGTGTGATAGCCTGACAAGTTGCAATCGTATGTGAAGCCGTGTTTTTTCTTAGTTCAACAAACTTTTGTATATGATTTTAATTATTTATAAAGTCTAACAATATCACTTTTAAAAAAAAAATAGTGCTTAAAAATGTCTTACTGTTTTTTTATTTAATCTATAGTAGCAAAATTATAAAGATAAAGTATTAAGTTACAAAGTTATAAAGTTTGCATTAAATATTTTAAAAGTTCATATGAAAAAGTGATGTAAAAGTTAAATATGATGATCTTTTATGTCTAAATAATGGCACGCAAAAGAAACTTTGGAAAATAAAAAATACTTTAAAAATAGGTATAAAAATATTTAAAAATTTTTTTTGTCAATAAAAATGAAGCCAATATTTTATGTTACTTACAACAGTATTACAAAATGAATATAAAATAAATTTTGTTTGAGAAAATAATTTTTTTTCTTCTTTTTTGAGATAGGGGCTTATTTTAGGTGCCCACTGTCTGTATACAAACACTGCATTTTACAAAGTATAATTATATATTTTGTTTGAATGTTTAGCCATGGTTATTATCTACACTATCAAGCTCATTAACCTTAATTGGATGTGGCAGTATTATAATATATCTGCTGAAATTACCAAACCTGTTGTGAATTATGCAATCTATTTGGTAAATTTATTACTTTTTGATTTTACACTTAAATTTATCAAAATCTTGTTTTAAATTTTATTTTTTTAACTTTTAAATTCAGATTACTCAAGCACTCAATGGTTATCCAATCCTTAATGTTGAAGTAGTAGCTCTTAAGTTAGTCTCTTTTTTTAAAAAACCATCCAGTACAGTTTTAAAATTATATTTGTAAATACTGTTATAATTATAATGCAACATTAAGTAAATGTAAATATATTTTGATAACTTTTAGGTGATGAATTTATGTGTGTGTAAATCTTTTTGGAAATTTCTAAAATTTTAACTTGATTATAATTGCATTTATTTTTACATGTTTTTACAAGTAAGTTTTTTTTTTTTGTTGTCTCTAAAACCTTATTTTACTTTGCTGAAGAAAAATTAAAGGGGACAAATGACAGGAATTTGAGAAGCTCCAACAGTTTTTCAAGATATTGTAATAACTAATAAATAGTCTACTGCATTAAAACTTCCAATCATCTTTCCAATTAATTTTCTGCAGAAATAAATCTTTTAAATTTTATTTTCAACCAGCTCCATTTCACCTTGTCATTAACCCAACAGATAGAAATAACAGCAATGGTGTATGAAGTGTGGTCATTAAGTAACCAATTAAGTTGTATTCAACAAATTATGATTTGTTCATAGTCTATGATGGATGTGGAAGTGCAAATTGGATATGTAAATTGATCCCATCTAATGCTCCTGATGAAAACCTGAATACTTAAAGTAATATTTGCAATGCCATTATGCATGGTACATTGTTACATCTCATATTCTCACTAAAGGACTCTTTAGTTCTGACTTGATGCTCTTCCCTGGTCAGCCAGCTGTTTATAAAACATAAGTATTATTTTAATGTAATATATTAAAGCACAATATTATATAATGATACTTATAAAGATATGTAATATGATAATATATGCACATAAAGTTTCTTCTTACCTATTGTTTAATTGATCTATAATCCTATAGAAATTGCTTAATAATCAATACTACAGGAAGATATTTATCTAATACATTTATAAAATGCAGGACAATAATATGTAAGGTGCTTTGACATGTTAACTATTCTACTTATTATAAAATGTTAAGGATTTGATACTTTATATAACCAGTTTATTACCTAAATATTTTTAAAATATATCATATTTGCTAGGTGTTGCAATATCAATTTTAGCCAACATATATTTCATTTTATAAAACAGTTAAAGAATTAAAAATATTTTTATGATTTTTTTAGAAAAGGCAGCATTATTGTTGAGTATAAAATAACATATGCATTTATAAATAGTACAGACATTGTGAATTTTGTTGACTCAATAAATATGCATGGCCTTTTGTTCAATGAAAGTGTCTCCATTTTAAATGCAACATCCCCTAACAGTAAGTAACTTGCAGTCAAAATATAATAATAATTTTGGCTTATGTCAAAATATTTAAATTAATGCTAAATCATAAATTTTCATTTAGTCCCTTGCCAAAAGCCTTACAATATTAGTGCTACTATGATTAAAGAATCTTCTGTCTTAATCAGCTGGTATCTTCCTTCATGTAGTTTTAATGTCACAATTAATTGGATGTATATAATGTACATTGAACACCAGGTGGTTGATTCTTTGTGGAAATATATTGGTGTATCTACAAATGCCAATATTTCTACTTACGTTTTATCTGATTTAAAAAGTGATACAGCATATAAAGCTTATTTGGTACCAACAATTGATACAGGGAGTGGCACACCATCCAATGTATTTTATTTTAGAACTCCTGTTCGATGTAAGTATTTAGTTTTTCTCTTTTTAAAATGTGCTTGTTTAAACCCAGGCTGTACATACTACATTGACTTTACTAATCATTTGGAAAGAAGAAAATGATGCAATTAAGGCACACGTTTCAGTTTCATTTTTATCCAAAAGTATTTTTTTTCTTTTTGTTGAACCTACATTTATTTTGAAATGATAAAGAATTGGCAAGAAAACTTACCTTTGAATAAGTCTAGTGATTTGATTACAATTAAAATTCAAATCTTTTCATATATTTTTCTGAGGAAGGAGGAAGGAAGGGGGCGGGGGAGTTAGGTAAAAGGTAACAATCTCAAAGTAGATTAAGGTTAGGCCAAAAAATCCTGTCCACAACCCTGCTCTCATTCAGCTGCAACTCTTCTATCCCTTGATTTAAAAAATTTTTATATAGCGCCATCACATGTGCCAATTAATGTTTATGCTGTCACTATAAGTCCTACAGAAATTTTTGTAAACTGGGATAACATACCTGTTGAAAATCAAAATGGAAAGCTGTTGGGATATAGATTGAGGTGGAAGAAATATTTTAATACAGTCTTTCAATTCAAAGATATTCCTTATCCCATCACATCTTCAACAATAAGAGATTTGAAGCCTTTCACTTTGTATCATATTGAGGTTAATGGTTTTAACAGCGGTGGAGAGGGACCCTCTGAGTATGCTATGGTCAAGACAGTAGAAGGAGGTTAGAATGTAGTTGTTTGATTGCTTCTTGAAATTTGTCTCTCATTTTTATTTGTATCTTAAACTTATTGATTTTTTGTAAAGAATTTGCTGATACTTTTTCCTAGCACTTTCTTATTTTCTATTTTACTGTTTGATTTAAATTAATTTTTTTATTCTTGTTTGAACTTAGTTCCCTCAGCTCCAGTTCCTGGTTTATTTGTGCAAGACATGGTAAGCATTGACTGGTGGGCTGTTAAATGGACATCAATGAACAGTGAATTTATCAATGGTATTTTACTTGGATATCGTTTGATTTATTACATGAGTTATCATGGTGGAGTGGAGGTTGGTGGTGAAAAGCAAACAGTGGTATTATTTTTTGATAACGTTACGCTCTATTATAAAGCTAAAAATATGCAAAACTATGCTGTCTATAATGTGAGTGTAGTAGGATATACTGCTGCTGGTTATGGTCCAGGAAAAGAATATGAAGCAAGTACGATACTGTTTTTGCTTTTTAATTTACAATTAACGACTTTCTAGTTATTAATTACAACTACTTTCTACTTATTAAACTCGTAATGTTTTAACCATTTGTTTGTTTGTTTCCAGAAACATGCAAATGTGATAGGAATGTTTTTGCAAACTGGTATGTGAAAAAGCCATTTGTTGATCGAAAGAATGACAATAACCTTACAGGAATATTTCCCTCTTTATTGCGAGATATAATTCTCCAGTCGTGTGGGGGCTGTAAGTCGTATTCTCCTCCCAGCATTCAGTTTTATGCTACACGTAGTGGTGTTTACAATGACAAACTGAGTGAGTATGCCCTCAAACAAAGTATTGGGTCTGAAGTCGATATATCGTTTCCAATTTATGGGCGGGTTGGACGGCAGGTTTCCCCCAGTGGTTCGTTTTTACAACTGATTTATTCACCAGGAATAGCTGTTATTGTGCGCAACCAAACAAATCCTGATGAGCTATTTAAAAAGCTTTTAATGATAATTTATAACGTACTCCCATTCTTCTTAGTGAGCTTCTTAATTGCTATTTCTTTAGGAATTTTCATTTGGTTTTTAGTAAGTTTTAAATTTATAAACTTTATAAACTCACCTATACTATCGTGTGCAATATCGTGTGTAATAATATCGTTTAGTAATAATTAATAATATCGTGTGCATATAATATCCTGTTTTAAATTTATAAACTTTATAAATTCACCTGTACTATAGTGTGTAATAGAGACGTTGAACGTGTATTTTTATATTATTAGGATCAAGTCCCAATTTACCAAGAATCTGTTTCGAATAAATCTATTACTGGAATGTTTGTTGGAGTTTGGTTTTCAGTCACAACCATGACAACTGTTGGGTAAGATTTTTTGGTGAATTCCATCAATTATATAATTATTTTAAAAACCTTTTAATACGGTATTATTTATAGCTATTAGTACGGTGTTAATTATTTGCTTATAAAGTGTTTTGACTCAATAATCTATTCCATTTAGCTATTCCAACTTCACTCGTTCATTTCCAGCAAGAGTGTTTGTAATTGTTTCGCTTCTCATCAGTTTGGCATTAAATAGCATAATTTTTGGCTCCGTTATTACTGGACTAATTTGTTTAACGCAAGTTAAACAGATCGTGCTGTACAACTCTAAAGTAAGCATCCTATATATTGCGTATATTCATAAAAAGTCAGTGAGCTATCTTTACAAAAGTTCATTTTGACTAATTCAAATAATTATTATAAATATGCTATCGCGAAAATGACATTCGTTCATTTACCCGGTACTTTATTTCGCGGCAAACTTGTATAACCAGTATGCAATTTTACTAACTCAGATCCGGTCTGCGTTATGAATTTCATCTTTTTCTTTTTCACTAATTTTTGGTGTGTCAGTTTTACATAATTATAGAAGCAGCTGTTTACTATTGTGAGCTTTAACAAAGCTAAAAGTCAGATTTTTACTTCACCAAAAATATCTAGCGTAACCGAAAAAACACCGTTTATTGCAGGAGGTATACGTATAAACAAAAGCGTGAAGGTATATAAAGCAAAACACTTATAGACGATAAGAAAAGGCGTCTTTTAGTGATGAATTTAAAAGAAGATTTTGGTGTTCAACAAAGTAAGCGTATTATTTTATTAGATGATGATTGAAGCCGAAGATAGTTGTCGTGAAAAATGTCATAGCGAAGAGTTGTTACTAAAATGCGATGAAGAGTGCATTGATGAAAGATAAATTGAGAGAGTTTGTGGATCAGATTAATTACTGATCCCCTTAACTTTATAAAAAATCAAGAAGAAAAATTATTTTGTTTTCCGCATTCCTTCACAGATTGATTGTGCTGAATTAAGTCAGTGGATGTGAGTTGAAAATCGCTATAAAAAAAATTTTAATGATCGATTAATTTTGTTGAAAAGCTGAAAAAGATGACAGAAAAACCATTCAAGCAGAATCTTTACAATATCTATAGACAACACTCTTGAGCTGAAACATCTCAGTAACAATTTGAAGGAGGGTGAATTAACTGCGTGTGTTTTTCCCAAAACTATGAAAACGATTGCATGAGATAAAGAAAGCATGCGTTGGTCTCTTACTATATTGACATAACATATTACAATCTTAAGGTAAGAAAGTTCCACAAGTTCTCTTGACCACAAATGATATATGAAATTTTGTTTCGAGTTAAGCATTTGTTTAAAAAAGATTGTCACGAATTACATTACTCCTGGATTTCTTTCTCAATTTAGTTTAATCTTATAGAAGTGTTAGAGTGAAATATCTGGAGAATTCGTTAAAAATGATGCTTCTTTCATCAGGATCATTTCATTTAAGAAAGTCACTTAACTGAAATAATATTTTCAAATAAAGCTTATACATTTATAAGCAAAACGAAGCAAGTCGTAAAATATGTGAGGTCTACAAGGTATACATGGGCATGTCGGTCGGGAATCAGCGCAAGTGCTGGACATCGTATTTAAATAATTGCTTCTCGCTTAGATGTGATTTATTTTGTAGATTTTCCGTCATTTAGATATATGTAGTTCATTTTAAGCAACTTCAATTAACAAAGTTTCTAATAATATCGATCTTCTATGGGAAAATATGTTATATGTTTATATTATACTCTATATTAAGTGATATGTGAAATTTCCTGCCTTCAAACTTGCATAATTAGTTAAATGTACTATGTTACATGTTGGTAAAAAGGGAAAAAAGAGAGTCAAGAAGTTTGCTATCCCGCGAATTTGGCGATATTTGACGAACGACTAAAACAACTGCTACTTTTTGATTGTTGATCCCACAAAACGTTACTCAGGCTCTAATGCGCCTCAAATCGTTTATCCAGACATTCCTTCGTCTATTGCCATAATATCGTACAGCCTCAAGCTGCCTGTGTCCGCCACCTCTATGAGGGATCAGCCATCTTAAGAAGAAAGCAGTAAGTCCCACAGTTAGGAATATATTGGAGATACAAATTATAGTTTTTTAGGTGCGATTGAGGAGAGGAGGCTATAATTCTCTAACCGGAAAGAGGTAAACGATGAAATCAGAGACCTAGGTCTTAAAAAGTCGAATGTTAGGCTTTTGATATCCAGGCTCAAGCAGTGGAGTTTGTTAGATTGTCCAAGTCACCAAGCACTTTCCAGCCTCAAGATCAGATAAAGTGTCAACAAGCACTTTCCAACCTCTTCAATCAGAAAGATGAGCTGTGCTTCTGCAGCAAAGTGGCCGGTCTTTTCTAGGCTATTGGTATCATATAGTAGGAGTGAATGGCTCTTATTTGCAGGCAATTCATCCCGGAGCTTCAAAGCCATGTTGTTTTACAACGGAAACTGTCCATTCCGATAATTCACTCTGTGCATCTGAAAGAGGACTACTACAGTGTCAAGATATTGCTAAGTGCCTTGAAGCATGACCACTACGTATAGGTCTTCGGAGACTTCAATATGGCTTCATTCCTCATGGGCCTTCAAGGCGGTTTCACGAAGTTTCCTTGGGACAGCCGTGACACTAAGACGCGCCATCACAGAAAAGAAAGACAGCATACCGAGTTCTCTGTAGGCAAAAGCAGAGTGAAGTAGGAGCCGCTGATAGAACCTCAGAAAGTGCTTATCCCAAAACTGCACATCAGGTTAGGCCTCATCACGCAAATATCACTGCTCTAGACAAGGAGTCACCAACTTTTAATTACCTCCAAGATCTTTTTCCAAAGCTGTCCGATGCTAAGGTTAGCGCTATAATCTTCGTTGGACCACAGATCAAGAAGATCATAAAATATGAGGAGATCTCCAAGCTCCTGAACAGAACGGAGAGAGCGGCTTGGAACAGTTTTGTTGCAACTGTTCATGGCCTCCTGGGTAATCACAAAGCAAGAAACTATGTGAAGTTGGTTCAGATTCTCATAAAGAATTACGGCAAAATGCGATACAGAATGTCCTCAACGCTTGTCTCAATAAATTCAAGAAGAACATGGGAGCTTACTCCAACTTTGAACTTCGTTATCAACGAAAACATGACGGGGACATTTGGGGGCTACTTCGTAAAAGTGATTTACAGTACACTCGCAAATATAGAAATTCTACTCATTTCTGAAACTTTTTGAATGATTTTTTATTATCTATTCAATATGCAATTGTTGTTTTTTACCAAACCGAATTAACAAAAGTATAAAATTTTCTTGTTCTGTCTTAATAAAAACCAAATATTCTTTGTGCTGTAGTCATAAAACCAAAGTTTGTGCTCAAATTAGTCGTTTTTCCAGCAATTGCAAATGTAACACTTTGATTCCAAGGACAAAAATTGTGTTACTTAGTGTTATTAAACATTGACATTGATGAAAAATATTATTTCAAGTAGAAAAACCAAGGTATGATTTCCTTTTTAGGGGAAGTTGACAATTATTTGTTGTTTTTTTTATGGGTCGTTTTTTTGAATTTTAAATACAGTCGATTTTTACAAATCCAACAGGCGAAGAATCGAGGTCAAGAGAAAAGGTAGTACCTTTCCGAATGGATGGTTCAACGTAGCTAATTAAACGCATCACAGTTTCTACTACAGACAATTCAACGCACGCCGATACTATGTCAAAAATTGGCAGTTCTTGCTTTAATTGATATTAAAAGAGAGTTGAGATAAACAGAGATATTTACAAAGTACCGTCGTTTGGTTAAAGTTTGGGTCTAAGGATTGAAGATTTTATGTCTAAATATGTTAATATTGTAAATTCGAATTATTTCAAAAAACTGATAGAGAAGTTTGTAGTTTGTTTGTGATCGTTCGTTATCATTTGTCATTCTTGTTTACTTATGGAAAAACCAAACCCCGATGCCTTTTAGCCAAATATCGTAAGTCAAAGATTTTGAATAAATTTTTTATATTTAGCTTATACCAGTGAAACATTTAATAATGATTCGAAATTTCCTTCATTTTTTATGGAGCATAAACAACTTTAGTAAAATTTCACCGTTTGTTTAGCAACTTTAAAAGTGTATATAGTTTTACAGCGAAAACATTAAGAATATTCTCTGGTTTAAATATAACTTGTTTTCCGAATAAAAAACTGAAACCCTATATTTCACTTGAATCGCTTGATAACTCTGACGTATGTTTCTACTTAAGAATTTTCTAAGGGGCTGTTTATATGGATCGGGCTGGCTCTGTTAGTCGGGCTGTCTCACTTCGGTGAGATGAATATTGTTATTAAGTTTATATGGATTTTTTCTAGCCCGCTAAACCAGGATGAAAAATTTGTTTACATCACGTGCCCAGTTAAAAAAATTAAAAGCTGAAAAATGGATTCCTTACCATTCCATAAACTAATTCTTACCTTTACAACTTTAAAACTGATTAATATACAAGCTATTAACATTCTAATTCATCTTTTACAATTTACAATGGCTATTAAAAAGAAAAGGGATTTTATTCAGTTGATAATTCTTGATTTATTGAGTTCTAGGCGTCGTATAATAAGAAGATTAAAGTTAACTAAAAAAAACATTTTTTTTAAGTTAACTTTAATCTTACTCACCAAATATAAGAGCAATCACACCAGATAATAAAGTTGCTATAATGCTATACTATTTAAAAGATAGTGGTACATTGAACATGACAGCAAACACTTTTGGAATTGCAGTTTGTACTACTTCAGCAGTCATTTTTGAAGTTTGTAATGCTACAGTAAAGTATTTAGGACCAAAGTTTGTTTATTTACCAAAAAATAAACAACAAGTGAGAGAAAAAAAATCCGAGTTTGAGTCAAAATTTGGAATGACTCAAGCCTTTGGTTGTATTGATGGAACTCACATTCCCATTGTTTGTCCAACTAATCATTCTCAGGATTATTTTTGTTACAAACAATACTATTCATTACAGGTTCAAGCAGTTTGTGATTACAAAGGCAGCTTTTTGGATGTTGAATGTATGTGGCCTGGTAGTGTGCATGACGCTAAAGTCTTTTCAAATTCTTCTATTAACACTAATTTGAGATGTTCAAGACTTCCAGGAACCTTTCAAACTATTACTAAGAGCAAAATAAAAGTTCCATGCTACCTAATTGGAGATCCTGCATATCCACTACTTCCAAATTGTATGAAAGAATATAGTACATGCAAGAAAAATGAAGAAGTCATTTTTAACAGTATGTTGAGGACTGCACGCAACCCTATAGAATGTGCTTTTGGTCGCCTTAAAGCACGTTGGAAAATTTTGAGCAAAAAAATGGATTTAAAACTTGAAAAAATTCCAACAGTAATTTATGCATGTTTTATTTTACATAACTTTTGTGAATGACACAATATTTGAATTGATGAAGAGTTAGTAAAAATACAAGTTGAGGTAATAAATGAAAATGAAAGAAATTTTAGAAATTTACCAGATCCAATTTTTTCTTGTAATGACAGTGAAAGTGAAGTTATTCGAAAAGCATTACCTGAGTACACTAATAAAATTATGTTCAAAAGCAAACTCTTTACACAGAATAAAATCAAATATAACAAAAAACAATACTCATCTTTTAATAAAATAAAGTTTTTAATATTTTTGTTCCAGTTTTATTATGATTTTTTGTTGGACAAGTTGAACATGTTTTGAACAGTGAATTTTAATTATAAGCTTTTCACAACTTTTTTTGTAAATATTTTTAAAAGAGTTTCTTAAAGATTTTTAGTCCCTAAAAAATATATCCATGACTTAAGACTTTTTAATAACATAAATGCTTATATGTCTAATAAACTTCATAAATAACAACTAGTTAAGCTTGTGTATTTCTATCCTCAATTGACTTTTCGTGGCATTCATTTTTCTGAATCCAAATAGGTTGAAAAGCTCTATTGTTTTGATAAATAAAATGCTGAGGTGTAAGAGTTTGAACAGCAGATGTTTGTTGTTGAGAGATCAGTGTCCTGGAAAGTAATTCCATAGAGGAACACAAACCCTTGCTTAGATCACTAATTGATTTACTAATGTCTTTTATGCAATCAGAAAAAGATTCATTGGATTCTTTTATGGCTTTAGTTAGATCTTTGCGAAGCTCTCCATCACTTTTCATTTCATTTTAAAAAAAGTTTATCTCTCTGTGCTGCTTATAGATTTTTTTCAAGCATTTTTCTTTTATTGTTAATAAGTTTTGGAACGACAGATGTTTTTCTTTTTTTTTGTTTTAATTCATTTTCATTATCGCTACAGTCTGAAATATCCTCAAGATATCTGATTGCATTTTCATCATTATTAAAAGTTATATTTCACTACTTGAAATACCAAATGGTAAGGGCTTACTATTAGCTGAACCACCCCATATCGAGACAAGATTATCATAGTGTTCAAAAACAATTTTCCCAGACACTACAGCTTTAGAAAATGCTTGTCTCCTTCACCCAGACACTACAGCTTTAGAAAATGCTTGTCTAATTTCTTTTGTTTTTTCCTGGATTCTGTTTTTTCCTGGATTCTTTTTTTTCCTCTAGAAATTAACTTTTTTTTTTGACAAAACTCTGTCTTAAGGAGAGCCTGGTCTTGACTAGATAGCTGTTTAAAATTTAAAGGTAAATTTGGAATGTCTGATCCTGAACCAAACAAGTTTTCATCGACATATTTATTTGCCATATCCTTTGATATAAGAATACTGTGCTTGTTTATCAGCGTCAAAGTCTAAATTTTTAAACATCATAGAGGACTTATATGCCTGTATAGACTATTAAATCTTCTACCATTTTTGCACTCCATTTAAATTGCTTGTTTAAACTTCCAGATACTTTTTTAGTTTTATATTCGTCAGAATGTTTGCTTAAACTTCCAAAGACATCATTCGCTTTTTTATTTTCTTGAGAATTTAGTTCTTGTATTACAAATTCGTCAGAATGATCGCTTAAACTTTCACAAGCTTTGTTTGTTTCATTATTTTCTTTATAATTAAATTCGAGCATTTCACTTTGGTCAGACATTTTTAAAGTTTATTTAAAAAAAAACTTAGTGGGATCCCACACTAAACAAGTGAGATCTCAGTTATCCGGGCTGGCCCATTTGTAATGTAAACAAGTTTAATTTTTATATGTAAATCTTAAAGCTTGCGAGATCTCGTTTAGACGAGCCAGCTCGGCTAAACGGGCTAGCCCGGTTCATATAAACAGCCCCTAAGAAATAGTTTTAACCGTAATGTGCAGACAATCACTGTGCTATCACTTAAAACAAGAAGCAGTTTTCTTTTATCTTAAACGTAAAACAACGATAAATTTCTCGAATTTAGTTTAACCTTAAAAATAAGTAAACAAGAATATATAGATAATTATATACAATATATAGATATGTTAAATGTAATAATTATGCAATAAATTCAGAAAATAATGGTTTTTTATTATTTCAGGTTGCAGCGTTAAACAACTCCGTTGAATATCGTTTTGCTGTGACAAAAAATGCGCAAATTAAAGGTAAGTTTAAAGTGGTTCTACATAAAAATAATTCAACAACTTAGGAAATTGGGAATCACAACTAATATTTTTTTAGATACTCGCTACGACAATGTAGAATCGATGTTAAAAGCGCTAGAGGTTGGTGAAGTTGATATTGTATTGCTGGAAATTTTTGCAACCATTCCTTATAGGACACTCATTGAAAACAGTGGATTAAAAATGGCTTCTTTCATTAAAGCCGATACTGCGTATGGTTTCGTTTTATCTGGATTAAGTGTTGCTCTTGAGCGTGACTTCACAAGCTCTGTTAAAGAGAGAGAATCCGAGATAGCAGCGTTTGTCCAATCTCTACAAAAAAACTTGCCAGTATGATTTATACTAATTAATCTTTTTTCCTTTTTTGAATTTTAAAAACTTTTAGTTTTGCCTGTTGATTGTCTTTAACAAATTTTAATTCATTTAGATTTTATCTCCCGTTTCAAATGAAATAAATTTCGAAATGTTTTTTTCAAGTTCAACTTTGTTTAAAAAAGTTATCATGTGTTTGATTTGGACATTGTTAGCTTTTACTTGCATCGGGCTTACTTTTGATTTAATACGATGTATGAAAAACAGATGCCGAGTGCGTCCTAGAGGTAAGTTTCTCAATTCCATAAAAGTATTGTGTGTATATGTGTGCGTGTATTAAGCTTCTGTGGAGCTTCGAAATTTCGAATTGCGCACAGGACCGCTCCTAGGACAAATTTTCTCGAAGAGGCCCAGTTCTAAAACAAGTTGTAGTCAAAACAGCTTTTCATATAGGTTGTTTGTTTTTTGAACATAAAATAAACTTTCAATAATAAAGTAAAAAATTGAAGCCATTAATCTTTTCAAAACTCCATCGTGAAGCTATAAAAGGAATATAGAACTGCTATTTTGATGCTTTGTACATTTTTTATGGAGAACAATTAAATTTAGAAACATTTTTTTTATAAGTGGAGTTAAAAAACGTTCAAAAAAATATTTTGATTCGTTGTACGGTCATTACTTGGACAGCAATTAAATAAGAAAAAGTTCTTCTTAAAACTGGCTTGATTTCGCAAACTCTTTCAAATTCCTTTCGTTCTATTTAAACAATGGTGGCAGTCATACTTTGAAGTAAATGATCAATTTTTATGTAAAACTTGCAAAGCCGATTCATATGTACAAAACACTGGAACAACATTACATCTCTGGAGTCATCTGGAAAGAAAACACATGACACTTGATACACAAGCTGAAGCAGAACAAACAAAAAAGTGTAAATTAACAAACGAGATGTTTCGGAAAGAAATTGTTAAAAAAAATTGAAACAAAGAGTCATTCCAAATTTTCTTAACCACTCTAATTCGATTGAATATAAGAAAAAATTTGACCTAGCTGTATTGGAATTTATTGTTGCAGATGGACATTCTTTTGAGACTTCGGTTGGTAAGGGTTTTATAAAGTTGTGTTCAACTCTTACAAATATAAATTATAAACCTCCCCATCCATCTACGCTTTCAGGTAAATGACTTAAAAACAATGCTAGAAAGTAAATTTAAAGCAGTAGTACTTGAAATGTCAGAATGTAAATGTTCCATCACCTTTGATGATTGGAAAGTTGCAAATAATAGCAACTATTTAGTTTTAACGGTTCATACCTATCGAAAAACTAAAGAAATATTTAAATAAACAGTGTGTTATATGCAACAACAGACAAAACAAACGCAATGCCTGCCACTGCTTCTTTTTAGGAATTACATGGAAACCATGTGGTGCACGTGTTCTTTAACTATGCATTAAGAGAGTGTTGAATGTTCAACAATAATTTTAAATCATTAGCTTGGTACACAAAATTGCAGGTTTTTTCAATAGCTCTTCTGTAGGCCTGAAATGTTTAAAAAGATATCAACTTGAACAAGGTCTTCTTGATATTGTAACCAGGTTTTGCAGTTTAGCAGAGCATTTAAACTTCTGAATTTGTCATGTGAA